>NW_028190643.1:643859-901781 GCF_048542155.1 Nylanderia fulva | reverse complement strand
CCTCAACTTCCACCCACCCCTTTCCCTCCCACATCCCGCCCCCACCCCCACCCCACCCCCACCCCCACCCCTCTTTCGCCTTTTTCACCCTCTTTCATTCCCTCTCACCCTCTTCGTCCTCTTTCACCCTCTTTCGCCCTCTTTCATCCTCTTTCGTCCTCTTTCACCATCTTTCGCCTGTTTCACCCTCTTTCGTCCTCTCTCACCCTCTTTCACCCTCTTTCATTCCCTCTCACCCCCTTTCGTCCTCTTTCACTCTCTTTCGTCCTCTTTCACCCTCGTTCGTCCTCTTTCACCCTCTCTCGTCCTCTTTCACCCTCTTTCGTCCTACCTCACCCTCTTTCGTCCTCTTTCACCCTCTTTCGTCCTCTTTCACCCTCTTTCGCCCTCTTTCACCCTCTTTCGTCCTCTTTCACCCTCTTTCATTCTCTCTCACCCTCTTTCATTCCCTCTCACCCTCTTTCACCCTGTTTCGTCTTCTTTCATCCTCTTTCATTCCCTCTCACCCTCTTTCGTCCTCTTTCACTCTCTTTTATTCTTTCTTACCCTGTTTCGCCCTCTCTCACCCTCTTTCGTCCTCTTTCACTCTCTTTCATTCTCTCTCATCCTCTTTCACCCTCTTTCACCCTCTTTCGCCCTCTTTCGTCCTCTTTTGCCCTCTTTCACCCAATTTCGTCCTCTTTCACCCTCTTTCGCCTATCTCGTCTTCTCTTACCCTCATTTGTCCTCTCTCACCCTATCTCCAAAAAATCATAAAAATGAAAAGGTCAAGCCATGTTCAAAAGAAGGTTTTCAAAAATTTAAACCTAGTCTGTACAATGAAAAATAATTACTCGTAATTCCAGAGTTCCAATTTGGTAATATCGAATAATGTATTTGTTTCAAGTAATGGCAGTAGAGATAAATACATACCTACGTATATGCAGTTTTTGCTGTTAAATGTACTTGAACGAAAAAAATAATTAAATGATTTAAATATAGCACATTTTAAATCAAGAAACTTATACTATAATCGAACTCTGTTTAGAAAGAATGTTTGTTTCAATCACAATCACAATACCATTTTCTATTATTTCTCTTATTATTATCAATAATGTTATTCACCAAATAATTATAGTATGAATAATGTTTTGCGATTTATTTAACAATTCATAATATGTTAGGGTTATAAAGTTTTATCTATAGGGTTTTTATTTAAATAAAATGAAGAATGTATATATATGTATATTTATTTATGTATATAATGTATATCATATATATTATTATATACTATTTATTATTCACGTCCTCGTCCGCCTTCTCGTCCGCCCCTCCTCGGCCTGTTGCCCCAATAATAATGGGGCGAGGACAGTTTAAGGAGGAAGCGCATAAAGCGCTCCTCCTGGACGCGAACTCCGGCGCGTCTTCCTCTGTAAACTGTAATTAAAAAAGAAATTATTTTAGTAATTAGATAATATGGTATATCTAGGTATGGTATAAAATAATAAATGTATAATATGTTATAATAAAATGTTATAATAATATAAGGTTAATATTTATATAAAATATATAAATATTTTATTAATTAGAATATATTTAATAACTATTATAAATTTCTAAAGAAATTAAACAGAGTCATAAAAACGCAAAAAGACAGGGATAAGCTCCAAAATAATTCGGGGGTCATATATAAGATATCGTGTAATAATTGTGATGCTACATATGTAGGACAGACGAAAAGACAATTAGATACAAGAGTAAATGAACATAAAAATAATATTAGATTAGATTCTGCAAGGCACTCGGTGGTTTCTCATCATATTATAAAATTTACACACAATTTCAATTGGAACGACACAAAAATTCTAGATTATGAAAAGAATTATTATAAAAGGTTGATATCAGAATAAGAAAAAATTCTGTTGGTTATTGCAAAAAAAAGAAACGGATTACTATAATAATATTAAACCCATAGTTTTTTCTTGTTCAGAGAAAAATAGTGTAAACTCTCAAAATAATAAATATATTAATAACCACATTAACGCAACAAATTTTATAAACAGAACTATTAATCCATTAGAACAAACCAATGATAAATGGTTTATTAATTTGACTGATGTAGATATTCCAACTGATGTCACAAATTTATTGCAATTAGGTAGTGATTTTAGCCTTCCAATTAATACTGATAAAAAAACAGCTGTCCATGAATTTATTAAAGACATAGAAAGCAATTCGTATAACATAACTTATCTCACGACAATAAGAAACATAGCTATTCCACAGTTCTTTGTTTTTTTAAACAACAATACTAGTAAAGACATAATAAATGACAAACTTACTTTTATGTATAAAAAAACCATGACATTTTGTAACAAAATCCCAGCATCATTTTCACAAGAGCAGACAAGGGAAACACGACCGTGGCGATGACCAAAGAATTTTATATAGACAAAGTTGAAGAATTATTAAATGACAAAGATAATTATATGACAATCAAAAACAATCCAATAATAAAAATAGAAAAAGACCTTAATAAAAATTTAAAATAATGGTTAAAAAATGAATGGATCACAAAAAAAGACTATTATTGTTTAAGTTTTAGTGATTCAGTGCTTCCTACAGCATATGGCTTGCCCAAAATTCACAAGGAAAATGTTCCATTCAGAGTAATAGTATCGTCGGTCAATACAGCACTACATCATTTAGCTGCATATTTACACAACATTTTAGTGACAAGTTTACCCAAAGGGAAAAGTCATGTTAATAATAGTTTTGAATTGTGCAACGCATTGTCTGATCTTAAATTAAATAATAATGAAACAATCGTATCTTTGGATGTGATATCGTTGTTCACAAATGTTCCTTTGGACCTTGCAATAGACAGCATAAATAATAGATGGCATTACATTGAAAACCACACATCAATAGACAAAAATGAGTTTGTTAATGTAATTAAATTCATTTTGACTTCAACGTACTTCACATTCAACAAAACGATCTATAAACAAATACATGGAACTCCCATGGGATCGCCTTTATCTCCAATTATTGCGGATATTGTCATGCAAGATGTAGAAACTAGGATTCTTGAAACTATAAATGTTAATATAAAGTTTTACTATCGCTACATCGATGATATCTTGGTTTGCTTGCCGGAAGATCAAGTCACATATCTAGTAGAAAAATTTAATGATTGTCACGATAGATTAAAATTCACAATAGAAAGAGAGGATAACCGTAGCATAAGTTTTTTAGATATCTCACTCAAAATTATAAATAACATAATATATATAGATTGGTTTCAGAAAAAAACATTTTCGGGTAGAACACTCTCATATCATTCAAATCATCCTATATGCCACAAAAAAAGTGTAATATATAATTTAGTAGACCGGTCAATATTATTATCACATCCCCGTTTTTATAGTAAAAATTTAACATTAATCATAGAGATTTTATTGAGCAATAGTTATCCTCTTGATCTCATTTTCTCAGAAATCAATAATAGACTGAAGTTCCTTATTGTTAATAGATTAAACAAAGAAATGACTCAAGATATAAATAACGAAATCATAAATAACGACAGAAATAAAAAATTCATAGCGATACCATATATTGAAAGAATCTCGGAACTAGTAGCATCAGAATTAAAGAAATCAAATATGACAGTAGGATACAGATGTCTAAAGAAATTAAACAGAGTCATAAAAACGCAAAAAGACAGGGATAGCTCCAAAATAATTCGGGGGTCATATATAAGATATCGTGTAATAATTGTGATGCTACATATGTAGGACAGACGAAAAGACAATTAGGTACAAGAGTAAATGAACATAAAAATAATATTAGATTAGATTCTGCAAGGCACTCGGTGGTTTCTCATCATATTATAAAATTTACACACAATATCAATTGGAACGACACAAAAATCCTAGATTATGAAAAGAATTATTATAAAAGGTTGATATCAGAAATGATATATATTAAAGAAGAAAACAACAGTATCAACCTAAAAAAGGACACCGAGCGTCTTGACGGTTCTTATTTTGATATTCTAAAAAAATTGTCTACGTCATCTTAAAAATTGGGTATATATACAGCGCGCCGACATTGTGAGATACAGATATCGATTTGTTTTTTAAAAAAGTACACATTGTGATTATGTTATGTAAAAAGAAATAATTTAAAAAAAAAAAGTGTTATGTTCATGACAAAAAAGTAAGTTAATACCGAGGGGGTAACCACTCTTGAATTCTGGTGTACAACCTGTCAGGAGTCCGTTGATTCCTCGAAGTCCGATGAAGTCTAGTAAAGTCCGACAAAGTCCTACAAAGTCCGATGAAGTCCGATGAAATCCGACAAAGTCCGATGAATTCCTTGAAGTCGTTGAATTCCTCAAAGTCCGATAAAGTCCGATAAAGTCCGACAAAGTCCGACAAAATCCGACAAAGTCCGACAAAGTCCGATGAAATCCGATGAATCCGACAAAGTCCGATGAATTCCTTGAAGTCGTTGAATTCCTCGAAGTCCGATAAAGTCCGACAAAGTCCGACAAAGTCCGACAAAGTCCGATGAAATCCGACAAAGTCCGATGAATTCCTTGAAGTCGTTGAATTCCTCGAAGTCCGATAAAGTCCGACAAAGTCCGACAAAGTCCGACAAAGTCCGATGAAATCCGACAAGTCCGATGAATTCCTTGAAGTCGTTGAATTCCTCGAAGTCCGATAAAGTCCAGTAAAGTCCGACAAAGTCCGACAAAGTCCGACAAAGTCCGATGAAATCCGACAAAGTCCGATGAATTCCTTGAAGTCGTTGAGTTCCTCGAAGTCCGATAAAGTCCAGTAAAGTCCGACAAAGTCCGGCAAAGTCCAGCAAAATCCGACGAAATCCGGCATAGTCCGATGAAGTCTACGAAGTCCATGAAATCCGATGAAGTCCGGTGAAGTCTTGAAGTCAGAAGTCCAGGTGTACACATATTTTCTGAGTGGTTACCCCCTCGGATAATTCAAACTATGAAGACATGGTTACATGGAAAAGACAAGAGTTGATACAATAATAAAGACATACATGTATTTGTATCCTGCTGGCATAAGGTTATAGAAGTTGATTGAGATTGAAAAATAATAATGAAAATAATAAAAAAAATAAAGACACATGTATTTGTATCGTGCTGGCATAAAGTTATAAAAGTTGATTGAGATTGAAAAATAATAATAAAAATAATTAAAAAAAGGAAATATTCAATCATCATTTAAAAGCATATTTGAAATCTGTAGAATAAACAGTTTTTGCAAAAAATGTGGAGCATTTGAGCTCTAGTAAGTCTAAAAATAAATGTAAACATCAATTAATAATAACTGATGTTATATATATATTATATATATAAACCAATTTGTTGCAATATTCACTATAAAAGGTTGTAAGGGTAAGATGGCTAAAAGTTAATAATTTAAAAGATAGTTAACATAATTTTACATAAACTGAAATATTTCATAAAATAAAATATTTGTAATATTTCGAAGTTTATGTAAGATTATGTAGATACATAAAAATTATACCTTTACAACTTTTTATAGTAAATATTGCGAGGAATCGATTTATATGAGAAAAATTAAGGTAATTCTATTTTGAAAATATAAGTGACCTTTAAATAACCTTGAAAATCGCCGTTTAGGAAAAAGTGTCAACTTTTTCTTTTTCGAAATCCTGCTGAACTTTTATCTAAATTTAATAGAAAATGTATAAAAAATGCTCGACATTAGCACACACACACACACACACACACATACACACACACACACACACACATATGGGTAAATTTATATAAATAGGGTGCTTTAGGAGGAATGATCAGGATTCTAGGATATGATTGTACACATCATTTTAAGCAAAGAAGTTTAAATAAACATGTTTAATAATTGTTCTATTCCGGTCATAAAAATATACAAAAATGAATAATATAATCTCTAAAAACTCACCTTTAAAAAAAGGTAAAAAAAGGCGACCAGTTAAGGGCACGCCATTAACAAAAATTATCCATTGCAAACCCATGTAGAATCCTATCCTATTGCAAACCCATGTAGAATCCTATGAAAAATTAATCATTGCAAACCCATGTAGAATCCTAGGCAAAATTAACCATTGCAAACCCATGTAGAATCGTACCCATTGCAAACCTATGTAGAATCCTATGAAAAATTAACCATTGCAAACTCATGTAGAATCCTATGAAAAATTAACCATTGCAAACCCATGTAGAATTGTATTAAAAATTATCCATTGCAAACTTATGTAGAATCCTACATTGCAAACCCATGTACAATAGAATTGTATGAAAAATTATCGATTATAAACCCATGTACAATCGTAACAAAAGTAATGAAATAAAAAAAAAATTGCGCCAAGTGAAAGTAGAAACTTGTACCAGTGGAAAATTAAAGTTGCAGACATATATAGAGTCGTATAATGAATCGGTAAAAATTTAAATTTGCAAATGTAAAATCGTACCATAAAAAAACTTATCTTTTAAAAAAAAAAGATAAACAAGATGCCAAGTCCATGCGCCATGTGAAAAAGAAATAAAAAAATTTTTGTTAAAAAAACTGGAAGCGCTGCTAAATAATATTCTAACAATATTAAAATTAAATTGTTACTTTTAAACTCATTACAGTTAAAATATGTTTTGTGTTTAAATTAATTAATGTTACTTTAAGGTGCATTGTAATTTTGAAACTTAGCAGCGCGCCCAGTTTTTTTAACTAAAATTTTTTTATTTCTTTTTCACATGGCGCATGGACTTGGCATCTTGTTTATCTTTTTTTTTTAAAAGATAAGTTTTTTTATGGTACGATTCTACATTTGCAAATTTAAATTTTTACTGATTCATTATACGACTCTATATATGTCTGCAACTTTAATTTTCCACTGGTACAAGTTTCTACTTTCACTTGGCGCAATTTTTTTTTTATTTCATTACTTTTGTTACGATTGTACATGGGTTTATAATCGATAATTTTTCATACAATTCTATTGTACATGGGTTTGCAATGTAGGATTCTACATAAGTTTGCAATGGATAATTTTTAATACAATTCTACATGGGTTTGCAATGGTTAATTTTTCATAGGATTCTACATGAGTTTGCAATGGTTAATTTTTCATAGGATTCTACATAGGTTTGCAATGGGTACGATTCTACATGGGTTTGCAATGGTTAATTTTGCCTAGGATTCTACATGGGTTTGCAATGATTAATTTTTCATAGGATTCTACATGGGTTTGCAATAGGATAGGATTCTACATGGGTTTGCAATGGATAATTTTTGTTAATGGCGTGCCCTTAACTGGTCGCCTTTTTTTACCTTTTTTTAAAGGTGAGTTTTTAGAGATTATAATGATGACGGGGACGTTTCTTAATAGAAATTTTTCATATTTTGACTTTGCATTTATATATCTCTGCTTACAAATCACGTAGAGCAGAAATAAAGACACTTTTATTATATAATTCGAACTCAATCTATCGATTAAGTCTAGTATAAACTCGATTGCTTCAGCCATTATTGAGGATTCGAAATATTATAAAGACTCAAATGTCCGATTCGCGTTAAGATACACGGTGTCTCGTCGGCTACGCCCTTAACTGGTCGCGAGACACTACCGTGTCTCTTGATTAAAGAAACATTTCCGCGCAGAGGAGTGTTTAATTATGCAAGGGATGTAATATTAAAATATAGCAGTCGATGTAGCCGCGAATGATATCTATTTCAGAGATAATAATGCCTCCTCCACAACATAACACTTTCGCCACGGGCGGACTGTATGTTCGCCTTCAGCATTGTGTCCCATAAGCATGAGCAATTAAAATAATTAGGAGGAATAATCTCGAAATAATGTGCCTGCCGTATTCGAGCGGGCGAAAACGTGCGAGACGAGCAAACTTGGATGACCAGAATTAAAACGCACGATAGTATATAGTAGTAATGCACGCAGCTCGCGTCTAATTTCCCCGCACACTTATGTTAGCACGCACTTTTAGCAAACGAGTCAATAGCGACTTGCAATCACGTCGAGTACCCAGTACTAATCTCCTTTTCTTCCGTTCGCGTGAATTTTCTTGTAATCTCCAGAGTGCGCGCGATTTTTTAATTAAAAAGTTACGCTTGAATAATGTTCGGTGTAATAAAATTGCGAATATTTCGCGATTTTTATCAACCAAATTGATCATTTTAATTTAGAAAAAAACGAACGAAATTGACTCGGAATTAAATACGTTTATCTTGAAATCGTGAAAAGTTTGCATTAAGTAAGGTATTAATTATTAGATTAACACACACATATACTGTAAGTTAAAATATCGAGATGAAATACCGAATTTTAAATCTTGCGCGATAAATACATGTTCCATCGTTATCTCAATATTCCAGATATTACATTTATCTCGATATCCCGGCCGCGCAAGTCGAAAAAAAAGAAACGACGTAAAAGTTTGATATAAGGTACACGAACGATCGACTGGCGTCTCTAGAAGCACATGTGTTCGTCGATGTGGAGAAATAATTTATCAGTCGCGCAGCGCGAAACAGCGTAATAAATTGAATTCGGCAGTCGAGTGTATTTAATCGACGTGTCCGTCGATTGACCATCGTCGCGCGATGCTAGACGGAAGCTTCGTAAATACACTCACACACAGATACATAGCAAAAGAGGGAGAGAGAGGGTCGGTATATATACGACACTTTAAATATATGCCGGCAGTCGTCCACGCTGCTAATCGTAACGAGCGTGCATTGTGCAAATTGGAGGATCCTTAATAGGTGGCGCAATTAGCGATACCGACGGCATGTGACGCACGCACAGGCCCGGGTTTAGTCGGCGCAGTCTACCCTGTCTACCTGCACACACACCCAGAGATATATACGTACGCGCCACGCCGTATATAGGGTGCATCGGCGTGTGCAGGCGGGTGAAAAAACCAATGATCGATGTATCGAAAATGTTTGTCCATAACGGGCGCGGATGGTCTCAACCGATACGCTTATGCGCCGACAGAAACTACCCCCTTCCTTCCTTTCACCCTCCCCGATCTGTGTCATCATCGATCGTTTGCCTCTCGGTCTCTCGCGCGCGCGGATGCGCCGATAATTACGCGGATCAGGGCTGCCAGAATGTGCTCAGTAAAATCCGCCACTAGAGCGCGTTAAGATAGCCCAAAATTCGCGCGAAAAATTAAAGCCCAAAAACCTCGCGCTCTCTAATAATATAGCCCAAAATGTCGCGTTTTTCCGCATTTCACTTGTTGGTATAGAATTATATCACAAAAAGTGCGCATGATGAGGGAATGAAGTTAGAAACTTAATCTTTATTTTAATATAATATATAATAATAAACTTTATTTAATTTAATATCAAACTTAATCTTTATCTTAATATAATATAATAAGCTTTATTTATTTAATATCAAAATTATAATGACTTATGTGGATAGATCAGAAATTTATTTAATATCAAAGTTATAATGACTTATGTGGGTAGATCAGGAATAGAAAATAATACGCATTTTTCTGCGTTTCTAATACCAAAATTAGTAAATGTGATATAATCTTCATTTTCAAGTTCATTTTCAGTGGATAGTGTAAAATGAGATGTTTTTATTGGTTTAACGTTTAACTTATAGCGCGTGGCATGATGCGACGTATGACGAACTCAGTGAAAACGTGGCCCAAAATTCATAATTGTCTTGTAATTGGTCAATTCGCTTATAATTTGTGATGTATGACTTATTATCAGAATCGGCATTCGGCATAAAGAGTTTTCACAGTTTCAGACTCGTAAAACGAAATTGAGGATTTTTGTTAACGGAATAGCCCAAATGCGGATTTCCGCATTTGAAAATTTTTTACCGCACGCAGATCCCTCTAGATAGCCCAATTTGCGGTAAATAGCCCAATCTAGCAGCCCTGACGCGGATGTGATTCAAATAACCGAAATGATTGGCGAAAGGAAGGATATGTGCAGCGCGCCGTTACTTCTGCGATCGCCGATAGTTTCGAAATACATATATGTATGTACGATCGGCATCGGGAAACGAGTTTGTGTACATGTATGTATATACACACGACCAGATCATTTGCGATCCTCCACGTCCAACGCGTTAAGAGGATTATTTGTATCGATCCTAATGAATAATGACGAATTCTCGAGCGCGGAATTATCCCGCCGCGAATTTATGCCTATCGAAAGACGCGTATAATAGTATGATTAGTAATTAATGCTGCGTTATATTACGATCATGTTAACGTAACCCTTTACTAAATCGCTATTATTCTTGTGTACACGCACACACACACACACACACACACTTGGCGGAGTGTATACGAAATATTATTATAATGATGAGAGTTTGAAATTATAATCAGATTAGGAAAATGGTATACTTTCGTTTCTAATCTAAAAAGTTTCTAATCTAAATAATAGTTACAGGAATTTTGTACAGATTACTTCTGTAAAAATGTGACTGGAACATGTAATATTATTTTGTTAGCAAGTATTCTTTCGACAACAACATATCTAGTCTATTTATATAAATCAAATAATCCTCAGTACACACAGTTATTAATGCTGGATATTAAGCTTCTTTATCAAACACTCACTGGTATTACGCGCCTATTCGCTCAGATTAAACAATCATAGCTGCAATCAAAATTTTTTTCACAACCTTTCGAAAATAAAACTTCCGCAGTATGAACAACTGTAATATAGAGAGCAATAGAAATCTGTCATATTGATTTATTATTTTATATTAAACTTTTTTTCATTTTTCTCCCGACTGCTGCCAACCGTAGGTTGGCGAAAAGAGAGGAAGTATGCGTTTCATCGAGCCCGGATCGGTCGTGACCTTAATTCTCGATAACTACTGCATAGTTTTATATCAACTTTGGAACATAAGTTTCTTATTAATCAAGGAAGGTTTAAAGCGTATTATTATCGTTATTTATTCTATTAATAAAAAGTGAAAAATGAGTATTATTTCGTCAATACGGTCTCTCATTGGCTGCTGTGTGAACCTAAGAGGAAAAATGATTCACCAATGAGATTCGTTGTAGTATCCGGATAGGGAATGTTGGTGACATTGGTATATACATCTCGAAGTAATAATGACGGGACTGATAGGAAAGGTTAGCTGTCACCTGTTGCGTGTTATTGTCAACAACAATATTAAGTGAAGTGTATTATTATGGATATATCTCAAGAAGATATAAATAAAGGAGTAAGTTTCTTCTTTTATATTTGTTTTTTTCTTTATTTAGAATATTGTTATTATTATTTATTTATTGTTTCTTTATTTATATGTAGGAAGAAGATACTCGCTTGAAGATATCTGAAGAAGAAAACATTATTAATAATAGAAAACAAGTAAATCTTGTTATTAATAATTAATAAAAATATATAATATAATTAATAATATAATTAATCTGTTGTAGTCATAACATGGCTATATGAATTTATATTTGTCTGCGTAGCCACTTATTTGCTATTAAATTTGCTACGTAGCCACATTGCTATAAATATCCACATATATAATTGTATAAATGTATATAGTTATTTTTTCTCTTATTTGTATATTATATAATAATTATATAATTAATTAAAAATATGTATACAAATATATTTATAGTTATACAAAGATATTAGCGCACCAATAATTATGGCAATGCAGACAAATATATTAACTTACATAGCCAATTATCTACTACAAAAGATTATTCACATATGTAATAATAATTAAGGCTATACAAATATATAAACTTACTTGTGATTACATAATGTATAAACTTATATAGCCATAAGAAAGTTAATATATTTGTCAAAGCCATAATTATAACTGCGTACAAGTTTACGTATTTGATATAAGATATTGTTGTCATCTGTCTTTGTCATCTGTCTCTCTCTATCTATCAATCTATCTATCTAGCTATTTTTTTTTATTTATCTCTCTATTTATATTATATTATATTAATTAAAAAAATTGTAGCAGAAAAATATTTGGAAAGAATATAGAACATTGCAGTCACATGGTGAGTGTATGTGTGTCTTTATTATTATTATTATTATATTATATACATTGTAATATATATATTACATAATAAAAACTTTTACATGTGTAGGATGAAGAAGCAGAGAGACAAAAGAATGAAGAAACAGCATAAGAACAGCAATAAATTAGAAAATAAATAAAAAAAAATAATAATAAAAAAATTAGAAAATAAAAAATAAAAAATAAAAAACAATTAAAAAAAAAATAAAAAATAAAAAACAATTAGAAAATAAATAATAAAAATAAATTAGAAAAAAAAAAATTAGAAAATAAAAAATAAATTAGAAAATAAAAAAATTAGAAAATAATAATACAATTTTTTACAAAAAAAAAACTCCCGACTGCTGCCAACTAAGTTTTAATGTTTAAATTAAAAAATAATGTTTAAATTAGAAAATAAATAAAAAAAAATAATAAAAAAATTAGAAAATAAAAAATAAAAAATAAAAAACAATTAGAAATAAATAAAAAATAAAAAACAAAACAAAAATTAAAAATAATAAAAGAACAAAAAAATTATAAGTATAAAAAATAAGCTTGTAAAAGTTGGAAATAATCACACATAAATAAAGTCTGTTGTTTATTATATAATTTTTCTTATTTAAATTTATTGTTATCATACATATTTAGCGCTATATAATTTACAAAAATTTCAGATTTTTTAATTCAAAAAATTTTTTTAATTATAATTATTATTATTAATTCTACAATTTACAAGAGCAGTCGGGAGACGCCGCGCTAAATTTGAGACATATACGCACGCGCACGTTTTATGTAATAAATAGACACAAACACAAATATCGATACTCAACGGACGTTACAGTTTTTAGACGCGCGGCGTCTCCCGACTGCTCTTGTAAATTGTAGAATTAATAATAATAATTATAATTAAAAAAATTTTTTGAATTCAAAAATCTGAAATTTTTGTAAATTATATAGCGCTAAATATGTATGATAACAATAAATTTAAATAAGAAAAATTATATAATAAACAACAGACTTTATTTATGTGTGATTATTTCCAACTTTTACAAGCTTATTTTTTATACTTATAATTTTTTTGTTCTTTTATTATTTTTAATTTTTGTTTTGTTTTTTATTTTTTATTTATTTCTAATTGTTTTTTATTTTTTATTTTTTATTTTCTAATTTTTTTATTATTTTTTTTTATTTATTTTCTAATTTAAACATTATTTTTTAATTTAAACATTAAAACTTAGTTGGCAGCAGTCGGGAGTTTTTTTTTGTAAAAAATTGTATTATTATTTTCTAATTTTTTTATTTTCTAATTTATTTTTTTAATATTACATTTAGATAAATGATAACAAAATTAATTTTATAATTGTTATAATATATTATTTACATATATATTTCATAGTTTGTTGTTTAAATCATTAGTATTTATTCATTATGGTACTACAGCAAACAAAGTCATTATATATACGTATATGTCTTTCTTATTTATATTTATATTATATAAAGTATAGAATTTAAAAAATTTTAATTTTGTTTTATAATCTCATGATATTTGATCTTGTTCTAAATTGAATTTATATATAATAAATTTAATTTCTCAATATCATATATATTATAAACAGCATGATAACGCCAGCTACATATCCTTCGGTATCGAATGGCTCAAATTCCATTAATACGCAAGCATTCAGATGGTTCCAGTACATACGAGTATAATACGCATTATTAGAGAAGCATGTCGGTCTATAAGCACAAAGCATATAGGTATATTGCGTTATTGTCAAGCACACGGAAACATGTTGTCGCATTATTAACGTTTAATCCAAGTCCCGCAAGAACAAGACTTTAAGATTCTTCACTCGTAATTTTAGGATATCGTATAAATTAATTTAAATAAGAACGATGATGAAAGAATATTAATTACAGAGTAAATATAAATAATTATCTATATAATGTAAATTGTAAAATTAGCTAAAATTATAAATAGTACAAATACAAGCTTTCGAATAGCTGCTTTTGATGAAATATTCCAACATCGGGCACAAACATAATCTCGACTTAAACTAATGACATGTTGGAAAACTGATAACTGGAAATTGCCGTAATTAACAACCGAGATGACTTAACCGGATATTACCCCAAGGAAACAGCAAGAAGTTCTCCTAAGAGTTAATCTCTTTAAGATTGATTGGATGAAAAGAATTCCTTTCTCGCGGGGTAAGAATAAAACGATCATGAGCATTAAGAGCTCATTCAGCTTTTAAATTCAACTTATATTGAATTTTACTTATTAAGCTCTGATTGTGAAAAGGAATGTTATAAGCGCATTTTTATTTCTCTATGATCGATTCGGAATATGCATATATGAATATTATGAAAAATTTTATATTAATAATAGCATATGCAATAAATACATGTTATATGCACAATAAATATATACGTAGTGTACATTTTGTACATACAGACAAAAAATACATATTTTCATAAATAAATATACATATAATCATAACTATATATAATATTTTTTGCTTGCACAGGGACATATATAAATTACAATATTTTATATTTGATTCGAAAATATAATTAATACTTTATATTAAAGTTTATCTCGTTTTCATCTAATTTCCGTTATTTATGTGACTTTCTTTATATTTAATTGCATTAATGCAGAGAGTGATAATTGCCACGAAATGTACAGGTGGATTATAATAAAAACAAAAAATTCGCTTTCCCACCTTATCTCGTGATAATTAACGCGCACTGCAGCGGTGGCACTTCTTGTCGAAAAGAAAACGCAATTTTAAATAGCTTTTATAGCTGGTAAGATGCACGAGTTAAAATCTGATTACACTTCTTCTGCTTGGCGAAACTTAAAGTGGTGTCCAGCTAAATTACTGCTTAGACGGTGCTTAAAGTATAGTTTGTAATCTGATCGACCGTCTCTTTGTGCTGAGACTAGCATTTTAGTAGTAAAGTGGTTTTAATTAGATTTTATGAGAAAAAAGCATAATGCACTTTTTGCATTTTGTGATTTCAAAATACACAACGAAATTGTACTCGTTTTTATCGATATCTTGTTTAGTAAGTGAATATTGTGTGGATAGCAACATGTGTTAATTTAATATATGTATAATAGATATACATATATATATATATAATTTTTACTTACAATTAGATATTATACAGAGTGTCCGGTAACGAACGAACCAACGATTACAAATGGATTCTTTGGTCAATTTGGGAACGATTTGTCCTCAGCGAAAATGTCGAAAAAGGTCATCATTTTTTACAATTTTCCAATATTTGTCATTATGTATCTTTATAACTAAGCCTCAAATTAAAATTTTATTATAGTAAACTCTACTTGAAATTAACTGAAGAATGTAATTATGTTAGACTTTTAACTCCAAAACGTTTAGTTTTCAAAAAATCTATTTTTTTCAATCGCTTATAACTCGAAAATTATTGACTTCTCAACATTTTTGCTAAGGAAAAATCGTCTCCAAATTGGCCAGAGAATCCGCCCTTAATCATTGGTCCGTTAGTTACCGGATACCCTGTATATATATTTTATATTATACATATATTTTATATTATACATATATTATTAAACCATTATTTTCTATTTATCTTATTATTAAAATTTGTTTACTCTAATCTTTTAATTAGAAAAATAATATTACAATTATAATTTTGTAAAGATATTAGCTTAACAAAACAAACGTGAAATATAAATAATTCAACATTTAATTTATTTGGAAAATAGTGTGTACAAAAAATATATTTTTACTTTAATTGCTTTTCTTTTTTAAATAACGCTTTTTTGAATAACGTTCTCTCTCGCGTATTGCTTATATGTGCGAGGTGTGTTCAAAAAGTATCGCGAATTTTGAATTTCCGCGGGTTACGTATATTCGATTTTCGATTTTTTTGTGGCGTTATGTTGGTACTCATGTTTCTCATTTATGCCGACAAGTACGGCCATTTTGAATGTTCAGTTAATTTTTGACAGCTGCTTTGCTTGCACGTGTTTTGGCTCGTCTTCGATTTTTGCCTATTCCAAAAAATGGATCAAAGAATCTGTATCAAATTTTGTGTGAAAAACAAAATTAAGTGCGCGGACGCATTCCGAATGTTGACTGTGGCATATGATGAAGCTACCTTGGACCGAAGCAACGTTTATCGGTGGTACAAAATGTTTTCCGAGGGCCGAGAAGATGTGAACGACGAAGAGCGTGCCGGACGCCCGAGCACGTCAACAACAGACGAAAACATTGATGAAGTGAAGAAAATAGTATTGGTCAATCGTCGAATCACCGTTAGAGAAGTTGCTGAGGACCTAAACATATCAATTGGCTCGTGCCATTCGATTTTTACCAATGATTTGGGCATGACACGGGTCGCCACGAAATTCGTACCAAAATTGCTCAATTTCGACCAAAAAACAACACACTAATAATGCCGCAGCCACCGTATTCCCCAGATCTGGCCCCCTGTGACTTTTTCTTGTTCCCGAAACTGAAGAGGCCCATGAAAGGACGACGCTACGCTACGATTGAGGAGATAAAGACGGCATCGAAGGAGGAGCTGAACAAGATCACAAAAAATGATTTTTTGAAGTGCTTCGAGGATTGGAAAAAACGTTGGCACAAGTGTATAATATCTGGTGGGGATTATTTTGAAGGGGACAAAATAGATATTCATGAATAAATAAATAATTTTTGAAAAAACACAAAATTCGCGATACTTTTTGAACACACCTCGTATATAATCTAATACATATTTATTATGCTGGAAAGCTCCATTTTTACATTAAAATATTGCGCCAACTAACGTTCCAATTCTGTCGTAATATTTGAATATATTCAAGGGTACATTGTCGCAATAAAAAAAATGTCATGACCACATGAAACACACGAAGCGCACAATGTTGTTAAAATCTGCATATATGAAGCAGTAGGTTGATGGAAATGTCATGTAATCTTTAAGTGGATCTTATATTGATAAATGTTCGTGCGTGTGTATGTGTGTGTGTATAGATGTGCAAATGTATGACGATGCATATATGGGTGCTTCTATGATTTTATAGCCTAGTTTTAACTTCAAAAATGATTAATAATTTATTGAACTTTATCTTTTTGTTGTGCGTTTGCTAATACATCATCTATGTAAAATACAATTTGTATATAATTAATTATTTTTAGATTACAGAGACGAAACATATACATATATAAAATGCTAAATTATAAGATATTTGATTAAATACGGTATATACAAGAAATGAAAGAAAATATTATTTAATGTACAGTGACTCTTTTTCTACAATTTAAAAAGAAGATATGAGCATGGATAAGTGAAAACTGTGATTTGCGCAATTTTTTCAGTACAAAGCGGTGGAGCGTTTTTTTATGGATTGTATCGTTATAAAAATAAAATGAAACAAAGCGCGGTAAAGTCCGACACTGTTTATTCACGGGACCGGAAATAATACGCGAAAATGCAGTAATGGTATGCAAATTGTAACGATTTTAAATACACCAAGCAATTGTAAGCTTTAAGATTTTTTCACAAAATATATATGTATAGGAAAGTTTAATTATTAGATTAAAATCTGATAATTTAAATAATTCAAATAATTTAAATAATTTAAAATTTAATAATTGTTAGATTTTAATCTATATTTAGAGTTACATAGAGTTTGTATAGAGTTATATATTGTACAGTTTTATATAAAGTTATATATAGATAGTTATATATATAGGATTATAGATTTTATTTATATAGAATTTTCTTTTATTTCTTATGTGCATAACGTTTAATTTTAATCAAATATCTCATAATCTAAGATTTTATATATCACTTCTGTTTTAAATAAGAATTGAAAAATAGTTATACAAACATTACGTAAATGATGTATTGAAAATACAGACAAAACTCAAACGTTATTAGTGTTCTAATAATAATTATACAATAAAGCTTTATTGTTTTTATACATTTTTTACACGCACAATTTGACGTTTTTACTCTAAAACTCTATTATCAGAAGAAATTATTATGTATTAACTATTTCAATATCAAAAATCTTATATATATATTTTCTTTCGAGCATAAATATTAAAAGTGCTCTTCTACATTTCAGCATCAATGAAAATGTTATTGATTCAACCAATGATAAAATTTTATCAAAGATTAATAAATATTTCAGTGAGAATATTCGCACTGTGCTTTCTCCATCTTTTCTTTCAGTTATTATAATAGTAAAATTTCCTTGAAAAATTATTATTGATTCTCCTTAGTGAGATTTCATTGCTCTTACAGTTATATTTATAATCACTGCTTATTATAGTGATAATATCATTCACTTTTATTTAAAAAAATACATTAAAATATATTTTTATTAACTTCAGTAAACTGTACCAGTTCACAAAATTGCGACGAAGCAGATTTGTTTAATGACTAATGGAATAGCTATAGACTTGTTATTAGTACCGCGCTGTAAATGAATAGGATGCTTAAAGATAATGCGATTACGGATAAAAAGAAAAAAGAAACACACGCGAAATGATACACTATGTAGGACACGGTGTACGCAAAGCGAAATGAAAAAGCGATCTGGTATGCGCGCGAACGTTTGCATTTCTCCCTCGCTTGAACAAAGAATTGATAATACGGCGTAATCTCTTTAGCGCATTATATGCAAAAAGAAAGGTAAAAATGCAAAAATTGCGAAAAACGCTAACATTCATTTCGTTTCGAGTATGTATCGTTTCCACGGGATTTTATCCGCACGCGGGGATTATTTTCAGCCGACTGTAAGCCCCAAGTAATACCCAGAAATTGCATTATTTAAATGCCAGAATCGCATGATTTAAACCTTAAACGCACACCATGTGCCTGTAACCACCAAATAATTTCCTATAAGAAAACGTAGCAATCTTTCTCTCTCCGCGATGTGTAACAAAGTGAGAGAGGCAAAAATCTAATCTCGCTAATATCGCGAGCAAAATGTCTTCAATCTTTTTCGCGTGTGTGTTAGCGCTGAAATCTCGGTGCATTCGGGTACAACAGATTGCGGTAAATAAAAACGTTTGTGTGGAAAACGCACAGAAATGTCATAACAGTTTTTCCTTCTTTCTCGGTAAACCTTACTTACCGTGGTAATATGAAGAAAGTGCGATACACATTTTATCCTCTTTTATGAATCGCATTTATCAGTTTTTAAGAAATATTCTATATCTGTATACACACGCGAGAGAAGTTAGAGGCATTTAATACATCTGCGTGTATATTCTACACATATACGTTATATATATATATATATATTCAAAGTTTAAATTATTCGCATATTTTCCATTTATGTGCGCACTCAACAGTCACGCTACCCGCGATGCAACAATCGTTACTTTACTCAACCGCATCGTTAATGCAACACGAAAGTTACGAGTGAAAGCGTTGTACGCGCGCACAAAAAAAACGTAATTGATGAAAAAAGAACTTTTTAACATTATTATGTCAATTTATCCCCGAAAATGATCGATAGTTATTCTATATGTAACGGGCAACAGTTTATATTTTGCGAGAGATTTAATATAGCAATGCAAAAATATCAGAGTATTCTTGCACAGCTTAATGTCACCAATAATTTTGGATTACAACAGTTAGATGTTTATGGAGTTACTTTAGATAGTTTGTGGCACCACCTATAATTCATAGAGCGGCGTGTATGCTTATATGTTGGGGAATCCTCGGCATTATCATTTTCGCGAGTTAACTTGGAAATGATTTATATCATACAGTCTTCTCTAAAGCATTCCCTTTGCGGGTTACCGTAAGCGTTGTACAACCACTGTCAACATGTGGCATCTCGCAGAGGATCAGTTTCAGCGGGATTTGAGTGACAAAGTGTACAGGGACGGGCATAGAAAGTTTCCAAGAGATAGCGAACAAAATTAAAAGAGTTTACCCATCGAACCCGCATGCGACGAAGCCACGCTTCTCTGCTGGATATAATCTGACAGATAATAACGTTAAAAACATTTCAACGAGTTATCTCAAGCTATTATTTTTTCAACTTTATCCTTAACGTTAATACAATACTTTTAAAGGATTTCCAATAATTGATTTTTTAAGGTTTATAAAATTAACACAATTTTTTAAACTGTTTTATGTATAAAAAAATCCTTAATTCTTTATGTTTTTAATGAAATGGTTTCGCATGTCATATTTTCTATTATATACATCATTTTCTATCGATTGTGGCCAGAAACAAATCTAATTCTTTACGGTATGTTTTTAATGAAATGGTTTTGCATATCATATTTTCTATTACATCATTTTCTATCGATTGTGGCCAAAACAAACTCAGTCATCAGAAATGAAAACGTATGTAATTGTATTGCAACACAATATCAAGCCTGCCTTACAATGCAATCTAAAGTGTCAGGATTTGGTGAATTGTTTTAAAGCCAGCACCAATACACAATCCGTAATTAGTGGGAAACGAACATCAGCTTTAACGGGACTATTGTTCGTTCGCTAAAGTGACGTTGAGATGTAACAATAGCGCGCATCGTGTACGCGTCGTGCGCAAAGTGCAAACATACAATGACTAAAAGAGGCACAATCAACCCAGCAACACAGGCACAATACGTAAGTTACAATGCTAAGATTGATTCGTCAATATTCGACATGTCATGCGCAATGGAATTCATCTGCTCTCATATTTAGTTCATAATATCAATAGAAATTTGATCTATTATTTAATACAGAGTTTTAAATTGCATCGAAAAAAATTGTATTCTCAAAGTAAGATTGCATATTCTAAAATTTTTCTTAACAGATTTTCTTAAAAGTTTTAGAGCATACTAAAATTAAGAACATATTTTATACTTTATGTATAATATATATTTGTTAATAACAAATGGTCACATGTTTTTTACATGGATCGTTTATTTAGCATATGGTTATATTGTTGCAACAATACATGTGATTATAGTGTCGCAATTTACAATGCAGATATCTAATGTTTGTTACTGAATAATTTTAACTCATTCGAAAAATGAATAATGTTAATAAATAGTTCAAATTATGTCACGCTTTCTTTATAGTCTCTCTCTCTGCTTGTGAAGTAATATATTTTTATTAATGAAAAAATAAATCCCATTTTTTTATAAATTAAGAATTTTTATAAAGTCTACATTTTTATTAATTAGAAACATTTAATACTAATCTTTAGAAAATTTTCCTTTTCTCTAAGGTGAGAGAAATCTTTTGATGCCTATTTCACTAGAACAGAATAATCTAAGAATAAGTGAGAAGTTCTTAAAATGAGAATACAATTTTTTTAGCATAAGTGTGTGAGTCGTGTTTTATTCAATTTTTTATCCTTTATTTAAATAATTGAACTGAATCTTTCACATGCAAGAGATTTTTTACAAAAAATCACCGAATTCTTATTATATTAAAATTCAGAATATTATTATCCGCACGCGGATCGATTTCTCATAGAATTTCAAGATTCGCTCTTAACGTGGCACTTGTGAAAATGATTCAGTGCATTGTTAAATAATAACGGAAATAATAACGGAAACATGTAATTAATTAATTAAATCATTAGTGACAGTTTACAATATCTGCTAATGCATTTGTCCGGTACTGACTAACGGATACTAGACTCTGTTATTTTTTTCTATTGATGTTGAAGAGATCACTCTTTTGTCAGACTTTTTCAACATTTTTATATTTTTATATTAATGAGTTTTATATAATTGTACACATACATTTTCAAATGAAAGATTAGCACAGATATATCTAAAAAAGCTAAAAATCTTGCTTTAAAAATCTCTAGATTATAAAAAAAGTATACATCATATAAATAAATACAAAAAATTATCATATATTAATAAAAACAATATTTTAAAACATAGTTTATTCTGATTTTATTTATAATCGTACTTGAAATAATCACACTCAAAATTGAAAATTCTGTTCGAGTTATCATACGTATATCTCTATAAAATAACATTTAAAAAACCTCTCGATCTTAATCGACTCATTTATGATGACGTGGCTCTTTTGAAATATGCAAAGAATCGATAAAAGAGAAAGAGAGATCGTGCGTCCAGAAAGTTTATGTTATTCACAGCGAAAGCAATAGATAAGATTTAATTATCAGAAACGAGAACGACAAGAGCTGGTCCACGAATCCTATATATCTCTGACAAAAGTTCACGATTCTAAATATAATTATAAATAATAAACTCTTTTTTTGTAAAACCTATTGTTTTACAGTTCTCGGTTCTAAAAAAAATATAAAATAATAGAAAAGAAATAAAATAAAAATAATAACAGCACAAATTGATGTCACATCGTAAACTGTTTAACGCTAGATTGCAAAATTGTCGATACCATAGAGTTTAACTCTAATACAATAATAGTTGTAGACATTTTACGAGATTTTTTGATATAATAACTGCAACAAAAATGGGATCAAACGTTAAGATTGTATGATCGTTTTCCACAAATCCATTAAACATGTACGTTAGTAAATGTGAGTTGCGTTGTAAACTGTATAGAAAAAAAATGATTTTTTTTTATAACATGCGTTTCCAAATACTTTGTCAAACGATCAAAGTTCGTAGATAATAACAAAAAGTTGAAATATACCGTTAAACGTAATATTTCGATACTTCGATGTACAATATATTTATTAACAACATATTTTCATTGAAATACCGAAATATTCGTTATATCTTGCAACAGAGTAAAATAATGATAATGTTCCGTGTTTTTAATAATTAAAATGTCAGACGAAATTAAAATTCAACCTTTTGATATAAGTTCATTGAACCATATACGTGTAATAAAACGGTATATGAACGGTGCTCTCTCTAATAAAAATAGCTAGATGAAATGGTTAACTGAAAATGGTTAATTGAAAATCAGCTTATCGCTTCGTAATTTTATTTTCCACATAATAAATCTGCTTTTTTTTTAAGTAAAAATATATGGAAGTGATCAAACTAATTCTGACATATGCAATTCTTTTTTTTTAGATAATCTTTTATAAAAAAATTTCATTAAATTACAATATATTGTAATTTCATTAACATTGTTAAATTTACATTATAAAATAAAAATTTCTATATTTAATACATTCTATATAACCTTTATTAACATTTTGTTGAATAAATATAGTGTTCGATTTTGAACAAAAAATCATACGATTGTATAATACATAAGTATATAATGCATAAAATTGAAGAAAAAGAGAGTCCTGTTCCGAAATAGTCTCTTCGATATCCTATTAGGAGTTTAGATCGCACGATAATACGGGACATCGACGGAAGCTTTAATCCTTCGAAAGTACAGGTCGCATCCCTATCGGCATCATGTCCATCGCGTTATTACGCGCGCGCGGCGCGGCAGAATTTAATTAATCGACTCACCGCGCCGGGCCGTGTCTCCTGCCGGGGAAGGCGTTCTACCCACAATTTCCCGACTTCGCCACTTTCCAGCGCACACCGCGGGCACGTATAAATCATAGAGAGCACGCACCGCGCGTCGTGACTCGCATATAAATCAAACCCCAGGGCGAACGTTGGGAACGGGGTGCGCGCACTCTTCGCCGTCGCGGCCGGGTGCGTATCTCCGCGACGCCGTTCACGTAGAGCCGCATGGTAGAAATTTGCATTTTCCGCGAGAAACATATGGCATTGATAACTGATTGTATTTTTACTCGCCCCGTCGCGGAAGAGTGTGTGTTTACACGCACGCGATAACTTATTTTGTTCGTATCGAGGTGGATGTTATACGTGACGAAAAGGCGAACGCAGCTCTCCGGACTTCATATACAGATGTATAGCCTGGTGCGCATCATCGACCAGTTCATCCGTAATTTGAACCAACGCTGTGCCGTATTTTTAAAGGGATCAATTTACTTAGTGCGCTCAAAGAGTTCTTTCAAATAATTCAATGATAAATATCAAATATTTGAAATTCTTTAAACAGTTGATTAATTCTAATATTACATCTTATTCCACTAGAGCTGAAGTTCAATTTTTCATTATTTGTGTATATTCCAGGGAAAAGGAGAAAATACAGAAATGCTGATATATTGAGCCGATTCGTAAATAAGCTCGTTTCTATTTAATAAACTGAATTATTATATTTAAAATTATTGACATGATTTTATCCATCACTTGTTCCCATTTGTTAATTCCTTTCTCGAAGCATTTTGGAGTTTTGCAAAAAGTTTTTTGCAAAATCATCTATCTGAACATTATTAGAAAAATTTTTTTTTCATTTCATGAATTTTGAAATGACTTAAACAAATGAAAATCTGATGGAATAAAGTACGGAATAAGGAGAATGAGATAGAACTGACCATGACAGCTTTAGAATTGTTTCCCGGGTTATTTTAGCTCCACGTGGTTGGACATTGTCGTATCCAAATGTTCGCAAAATCACATTTTTGCGATTGATGGTCGCTTTTTTTTTTACAATTTCGCTTGTACTCGCTGTAGTTATTGCACGTGTACATCTGTCGTGATTGTTTTGTTTCGATTTAAAAAAAACTCATGGTTTCTAGAAGAAGTAATCCAGTAATTATTTATCTATAGCAGAACTTATTTATGAATTAACCCAATAATACATACATTTCGAGATGCCTCTTAAATATATACGTAAGAAAATGTAGAATTAAAGTTATTTTATTATAAAAGTATACACACACAATTATTGTTTTTGCGTACGAAACATAAGTCTCGAAGAATTAAATCAGATATTCACGAGTGTGTGGTTGATGGAACTCTATTTATTTAGGCGTTCACGCTTATTCTCCGCACCGGTTTCACATATTTATCTCGAACAGTTTATCGGCCAAAGAAACTGTACGCTGTACGTCAAATAAATAATAAAGCGAAATACACCCGTACCCCAGGGAATTAACCATACTGCTCCCCGTTTGAAATTACAAACCTCGACTGAGTTACGGCATAAGGAAAAAAAGCCAATTTCAATATACAAATTTCCAGTTCCCAAGGAAACTAAAATATCGTCGAATATCTACCTCTTTTAAGAGTCTGACATTCTTTAAATAATTGAAAAGAAAACTTATATTATCAGTATACATCTCTGACATGTAATTTGCAAATAACAATTTTTTTGTAAATTATTTATAATAATTACAAATTATATTTTAAATGCCACTTGATTGCAGTATTGTATATAACTGTGAGTTAAAAAAATATATTAAACATAATAAAATTTCTACATATTGTAAATAAGGTTATGACTTGAATTGTAATATTAGTAAAAAAATGATTAAATGTAACGTTTAACGTATATTATAAAATGTAAGCGAAAGTAAATAAAAGCATATTTTCTTAATAGATATTATCTAGAATCGCAAAAATTCATTGCTCCATACAAAAATATATACACATAAAAAGAATTACGATTGATTCGTCTTTCTATGTCCAAAAATATCCAACGAACTTATTATAAGTATCGAATCTTCTATGTTATCTCTTAAGGTTTTGATATTTTTGAGACAATTTGTAAAGTTTGGTCTACCGATAACAGATTTCCAACAATGTAACATCAACTGATACAACATCGGTGGACAGTTGAGAGGTTTTGGCAGTTTGCCTCCCTCAAGCACATATTGTAAAACTTCGGAAGTATCTTTGCCAGGATAAGGATGTTCACCCAATGACATAATTTCCCACATTAGTACTCCGAAAGCCCAAACATCGCTTTGTGAAGTAAATATTCCAAACACCAAAGATTCTGGTGCCATCCAGCGAACAGGAAGCGGGCGGTCTCCTTTCTAAAACAATTATATAGCACAATTAAGTTATTTTTATCGAACTTCCTCCAGAAGTTTAGAAACAAGCGTTATGCGCATACAGTCAACTCTCATTTTCCCTTCTTCATAGGTATACAAATAAAAATAATTTATTTTTACCGTTATAACCAGCTTAAAATTGTATTATTATGAAAAAATAAAAAAAAAGTTTTAGCTCTCTCAAATAATTGTATTTACCATACGGTAATAGTGATCCTTGTAAATATCTCTAGCTAGTCCAATTTTTACAATACGGTTTCCATGATTTCTTACGGATATTAAGCAATTTCGACACGCGAGATCTCTATGCACAAATTGTTGCCTTTCTAAGTAACAACAGCCTCGAGCAACATCTTCGCACATGGCGAGCAAGCCTTTCAGACGCAACGCGCACGAATCTAAAGATTGCAATGTTCCATTAATTCTTAAATAATTCAATAAGTCACCAGGTTCTATTAATTCCAATATAAGTAACAGTGAATCCGTGTTCAAACAAATGCCTAATATTCTTAGCACATTTTCATGTTGAAAGTGGCTCATAAGTTTAGCCTCTTTCAAGAATTCCTTTTTCTCTTTCGAAGAAGCTTGTTTTTTAGCATTTTTATCGCAACTGATGTTGTGTCCAATCCTTCAAAATCATTGATGATTCCTTAATATACCTGTGAAATGTTACATAATTAATAACAGACAAATCGATAAAATGTAAGATAAAAAAGTTTATCATGTTTGACTTTTTGAGAGAAATTTTAATTTTAACAATTACTTTTATTTAAAAGTATGTTTTACCATAAATTTAAGCGATTAAAAAATAAAAAAATATCTTGAAAATATATTTAAGTAATAACAAACTAATACTTGCATTACCAAATGCGCCGCTACTTAGAAACTTTGTTTGGCTAATTTGATTTTTTTTGATTATGGTCAACGCAAATTCGTCTGAATTATATTGCAATCTAGAAGGGTTCAGCAAATTTAGTTGAGTGCACCCGAAAGGTATTTTATTTAAAGGTAGTAATTCCGTATTCATCATTATTGGAGGCAAAACTATTTCGTTACTTTCTTTGTGTTGCCTGTATGCTGTCATATAAAAAAACTTTTAATACACGACAAAATGCTACGCATTGCAATGTCTTAATTCTTTTTAAGAAATAATGCCGATTTTTTCAAATTTTATATGTTCGTATATCTATACACCAAATCTAAACAATTTATAATAATAATCCAAAATTTATATGAAATATACTTACTGCAATAAAAGTAATAAACATTGTATATTACAATGATTACAATATAAGACATAATATTAATGGCAGATAATATTGCATAGCTGTGCCAGTTGCGCTAAGAATCTTTCTATCATCACCTTTGTTACACAAGAGTACAATTCTTTGTTTTATTGGACTTTTTAATTAAGATATTTTATCATAATATTTAAGAACTACATTACTTGAAATGGACACCAAGGAAGGGTTGAAACGTAATAAGATTAATAAATTGCCAGTTTGTCGACACATATTTCTCAAAAATAAAATGATGAACACTCTTCTCTCGACCAAACTGGCAAAATTTTATTAATTTACTTCTCAACGTTTCGACCATGATTTAAATCCTTAGCAAGTGATTTGCGAAATGTAGTTAAAATTTTAGGAAGTAAGCCAAGTAATGTCAAGGACGTGACGTCAGCTTTACACAATGTACTCACTCGCTTACTTCTTAAAATTAAAACTACATTTCGCAAATCACTTGCTGAGGACCTAAATCATGGTTAAAACGTTGTAAAATGAATTAATAAAATTATGCCAGTTTAATCGGGTGTTCATTATTTTATTTTTAATTTTATCTGGCGATTCTTCATGCACATATTTATCAATTATTATTAAGATATTTTACTTAAAACTTCATTATTCAATTTCTAATGCGAAAATACTGATAAGATATTCTTAAAGTAAACATATGTTATCATAACGTCTTCATTTGCTTACCGAGTGTTTCAAAAATAAATTCTTCTCCATCAGACGGCCATATGAAATCTTCTTTATACTCAGTATATTTTAAGTTCAAACGAAATTTGTACTTAGTTTGCAGTAATAAATTTTCTATGTGATATGTTATTTTATCATTATTCTTCTCAATATTATTTGCAATTTCCCATATCCTTTTCCGTGACGCAGCATTTTTGTATTCCAGTATAAGGAATTCAGTAGGAATCGTCAGATTAACGCTTGGAATCCACGAGATATTCATACTGTTTGTATCGATCCCATTCAAACTTAAATTATTCGGTTCGGCCATGTAGAATGTTTTTATTACACTGTCAGTGACGACACCTGTGCGAATAATTGGATACGCACTCACGTATATCTCGTATTTTTGCTTTGGTATCAGTGACCGAATTACCGCAAAAATTTTGCCATTTGTCGTATGTTCTAGTTTATTGACTTTTATGAAGCGAAACGAATTTTGATTTTCTTGAGTGCTATTTGAATATTGCATCCATTTCACCTCATAATTCACTGCCACGCAATCTAATTTTTTCGGTGGCATCCAATCAATTACCGCCAGATTTGGCATTACAACTTGAACTACTACATCATCCGGTGCATAGAGCTTGCTCGTAGTTATCAGTTTTACATCTGGGCCGAATTGCAAATCCATCGATTTCTTGTGGATGTAAAAATTGCTTAGTGCCAGCTTTAACGTGTATTCTGTAAACTGCGTCAAATTCGGAATTTTGTGCTGCCGTTCGTACGTTTGGACATAAAATTCTTTGAATTTGTAAAGATCATTGTCTAAACATTTGAAATAACTCACAGAAATGTTATATATAAAAACTAAGTTGTACTTTTTACATTCATCATTGAGAATCGGCTCCGGAAGGTTCACGTTAATGCTGTCTGCAGTTATTGACACTTCTTCAACACGATAATCCTTTGTAGGTATTAGACATATCTTCGGGGGATATGGTTGTTGTAAACTTTGAGCAAGAGTTATGATACTAGAATAATAGAACTCTCCAAAATGGATATTTTGAAGACTATCAAATATGTTTTTTTGGCTTTCGAGAAGAGCATTTCCCTTTCTTAAAATATTATATATATTTCTGGATAACCAAACAAGTAAATATTTATACTATCAATTGATAAATCATCAAAACGATAAATTGATTGATTTGAAGATCTTAAAATCATATTGCAATTACAACCATTAATATCCGTTACGATTAAATATTCATTGTTTATTATCCAATATATTAGTGGCTCGTCAATATTCGTTGTATCAATCGTCATGAGAGCGTACTTAATTTGTAACAATCCTAAAAATGTCTTCAGGCAGAAGCATTTATTGTCTTCCATATGTAATTTGTTTCTTCCGTTGAAATCCGTTTGCACTATTAAAGAATCTTCTGTTCAATACAAATATCTGAAAAATATACATATGTGGAATGGAGCACGGCTTTCTGTCCGCTCCACCCGTTATATTGTTTTGCGAGGGTTTTTGATGGACCTTGGCAATGCCCGTGAAAACTCGGGCGTGTTGACGCGATCGCGAGCGACCCGGCAGTCGGGAAAAGACCGTGCGAGCGAACACATGTAAAAGATCGTGACGACTGCCGTCGAGGCCACATATATATATATATACCCATTCCTTCAAAATTCTGTATTCGCGTAAATCCCAATAAAATATCTATATTACATTTTATTTGTGGAAAAAACAACCATTTCTGGATTTCCATCGAACCTAGTCAATTCATATCCTACAAGTAAATTTTTGGGGGCTCGTCCGGGATTACGCATCGGATGGAAGGAGGCGGGTTTGAAGGTGGTGTAATGATGAGCGACGGCGGAACCGCACGGAACGATGGAGCGAGAGACGTTGTGCAGGCGGACGCTATGACGATTGTCCAGCTTAGAGACGAGTTAAGACGACGAAAATTGAGGACGACAGGCAACAAAGCTGATCTGGTGGAGCGGTTTCGGGCGGCGGTGTTTCTCGAGGATCAGGAGGACGGAGACGAGAGTAGCGACGACGGTGGTGTGCGCGGTCAGGTGGATTGCGAGTCTGGTGATGAGTCAGAGCTCAGTGATGCGTCGGAGGATGGCCGGAGGCAAGGGCCGTCGCAGGAGCCGTTACGGAAACGTGAGAGGTGTTTATTGACATTTAAAGACGTTGAAGATGCTATCGATACATTTAGCGGTGATGATGGCAAGAACGTTAAGCAGTGGATCAGAGATTTTGACGAAACAGCAAGCCTGTGTCAGTGGAACGACGTGCAAAAGACGATATATGTAAGGAGACTTTTGCGTGGATCAGCAAAGCTATTCGTAAAGTATGAAGCACGAGGAAAGACGTGGAAGAACATCAGAACTGTCTTGAAGCGCGAGTTTTCCCAGAAGACCAATAGCCACGATGTACATTTTCAATTACAAAGGAGGAAGAAGAAAACTGATGAGACGTATCACGAATACTGCTATCAGATGTTGGAAATCGCCTCCAGGGCGAAATTAGAAATCAGCGCGGTAATACAATATATAATAGATGGTATAGCGGACGATGAGGTAAATAAAATTGTTTTGTACGGCGCGAGAAGTATTTCGGACTTGAAACATAAATTAGATATATACAAAATAATGAAAATTAGATCTAGGCATTCCAAGACGGAGGATCGGAAAAGGAAATTTATACGCGCGGAAAACGATAGTAAGCAAATTGATAAACGGTGCTACATTTGCGGCGATAAAAATCATTTGATCGCGGAATGCTCGGTAAAGAGAAAAGGCGTTAAATGTTTTCGATGCGGCACACACGGACATGTTGCTGCTAAATGTCCTACGGTAGAGAACAAACAGACGAATAAAGAAAAAAACTGTAACGCGACGCAGGGTGAGACGAAAAGTTGTTGTAAAACCGTTGCGATAAACTCGGTCGAGTTATCGACTTTAATCGACACCGGGAGTGACATCAGTCTGATGCGCGCGGATTCTTATGTTAAAATCGGAGCGCCGGCGTTAATTAAGAGGCAAATGAAATTTCGCGGTGTTGGCTCAGATGAAAATGTAACATTAGGTGAAGTATATGTTAGCGTTTGTGTGGACGGATGTTTTTTCGGCGTAACGTTTCACGTGGTCCCTGATGCGCTGTTGCAGCACGCGATTCTTATCGGAACAGATTTTTTAAATAATGTCGAGTTGCAAGTAAAAGAAGGTGTCGTTAAAATTTCAAAAACTGCTAAAGCATTTTCCGAATTGCCTGCTGTAAACAGGATCGACCTTGGCGATAAAGTAAACGATGTAAACATAGAGCACATTATGGATCAAGAGTGTAAAGACGAAATAAGAGAAATAATATCGAGTTATAAACCCGAGAAAATTCGAGACGTAGGTATCGAGCTAAACATTGTGCTGAAGGACGAGACTCCTGTATACCAGCGTGCTCGTAGGCTGGCTGTACCCGAACAAAGGACGCTTGACGAACAAATACACAGATGGTTAGACGAGGGCATTGTTTAACAATCGTATTCTGATTATGCCAGCCCGGTCGTGCTGGTTAAGAAAAAAAATGGTGCTACGAGAGTATGCGTTGATTATCGGAAACTTAATGAGAAAATAATAAAAACGCGGTATCCTTTACCAATTATAGAGGACCAGATTGATCGTTTGCGAGGAGCTAAAATTTTTAGTACAATAGATCTCGAGAATGGTTTTTTTCATGTTCGCGTGGCGGATGATAGTCGCAAATATACGGCATTTATAGTTCCAAACGGTCACTACGAGTTCTTGCGCATGCCTTTCGGTTTAAGTACGTCGCCAGCATATTTTCAAAAATACGTCAACGCAGTATTTGCTGACTTAGTGGCAAAAAAATGTCGTGTCAATATATATGGATGACTTAATTATTACATCAAAAAATTGTCAAGAAGAGTTATTACACTTAAAAGAAGTATTACAAGTAGCAAGTTCGTACGGGTTGAGGATAAATTGGAAGAAATGCCAGTTTTTGAAAACTAGAGTAAATTATCTAGGATTTATTATAGAGGACGGAGACGTTACACCTTCCGACGAAAAAACTAACGCGGTAAAATATTTTCCCATACCGAACGATAGAAGAGCGGTGCAAAGCTTTTTAGGGTTGACTGGCTATTTCCGAAGGTTTATCCCGAAATATGCATCTGTTGCACATCCTCTGACCGAATTGTTAAAGGAGGGAGTTAAATTTTTTTTTTGGTGACAAAGAAACGCGCGCGTTCGATCAGTTGAAGGAGGCTTTGGCGAGAAGACCTATTTTACGAATCTATTGCCTGAACGCGGAAACGGAGCTGCACACGGACGCCTCGTCACAAGGTTACGGGGCTATTTTACTACAAAGAGATAGCGAAGATCGTCTTTTTCATTCGGTGTACTACGCAAGTGGCAAGACCACCGATAGCGAAGCAAAATTTCATAGCTACGAGTTGGAAGTTTTAGCAATTATTAAGGCGTTGCGAAAATTTAGAATTTATTTGATAGGTATACCGTTTAAAATTGTAACAGATTGTCAGGCGTTCGCGCAAACAATGAAGAAGACGGACGTCTGCACGCGGATTGCACGATGGGCTTTGTTCCTGCAGGATTTTCAATATGTTGTCGAACATCGGCCCGGAAAGAGTATGCGACATGTCGATGCGCTCAGTCAAAATGCATTGCCAACTGCAATGCTCATAACGGAATGTCAGGAGGGCATCATTGCAAGGCTGCAAAAAAATCAAGCAGAAGATGAGGAGTTGGTAGGCATCCGAGACCAAGCAATAAGTAACCAAGCGGAGGGATACGTTATTAAAAATGGACTTTTACACAAGAAATTGAACGGAGATACGCAAATTGTAGTTCCAAAGCTAATGCAAAACAATATTATACGACAAGCTCACGAGCGTGGCCATTTCGGTCCAGACAAAACGGAGAAGCTGCTAAAGATGAATTATTGGTTCAAGGGAATGCGTAGTAAGATCGAAAAGATTGTCCGAAATTGTATTAGCTGTATTCTGGCTGAGAGAAAATCTGGAAAACAAGAAGGCTGCTTACATCCTATCCCAAAAGGTGAAAGTCCGCTAGATACGTATCACGTGGATCATTTGGGTCCCCTGCCGTCTACACAAAAGAAGTATCGTCATTTATTCGTAGTAATCGATGCTTTTACGAAATTTGTCTGGTTATGCCCCACGAAATCCACAAACGCAGCCGAAGTATTAGACAGATTGACGCAACAGAGCGCTGTTTTCGGAAATCCGAGAAGGATCATTTCTGATCGAGGAACGGCTTTCACTGCGAATGACTTCGAAACTTATTGTAAAGACGAAAATATTGAGCATATCACTGTCGTTACCGGAGTCCCACGAGAAAACGGGCAAGTTGAGCGGATTAACCGTATTTTGATTCCAATGATTGACAAAGTTGTCAGCACCGAATCCTGCTCAATGGCATAAATATGTAATGAGAACTCAGCGATATCTAAATAGCGTACCTTCGAGAAGCACAGGCGCATCGCCATTTTATCTTTTATTTGGCACGCAAATAAAGACGAAAGAAGATCTCATACTTAAGGATCTTCTTGAAGAAGAAGAAGCTGCGGCATTTTTAGAGAAACGTAGCGAAACGCGACGACAAGCAAAAGAAGCAATCGCTAAAATTCAGGAAGAAAACAAACGGAGCTATGACAGAAAGAGAAAAGCACCAAGTATATATAAGGAAAATGATTTGGTTGCCATTAAACGGACACAAGGCGGACCTGGTCTGAAGTTTGCTGCGAAATATTTTGGTCCATATCGGATTAAACGAGTTCTTCGGAATGATAGATACATAGTGCAGAAGATTGGCGAAGGAGAAGGTCCTCGTATGACATCCTCGGCGGCGGATCACATAAAGCCTTGGAGCGATTCTTCTGAAGACGCTGTTTTGGAATAGACATCTGAGGTCAGAAGTCGTCGGATGGCCGAGTGTGGGATGGAGCACGGCTTTCTGTCCGCTCCACCCGTTATATTGTTTTGCGAGGGTTTTTGATGGACCTTGGCGATGCCCGTGAAAACTCGGGCGTGTTGACGCGATCGCGAGCGACCCGGCAGTCGGGAAAAGACCGTGCGAGCGAACACATGTAAAAGATCGTGACGACTGCCGTCGAGGCCACATATATATATATATATATATACCCATTCCTTCAAAATTCTGTATTCGCGTAAATCCCAATAAAATATCTATATTACATTTTATTTGTGGAAAAAATAATCATTTCTGGATTTCCATCGAACCTAGTCAATTCATATCCCACACATATTTCTCACTTCTATTAAAACATTATTATAATTATTTATCACAAACTAATATCTGATTATTTAAATTCTATACGTTTCTATGTAAATTTATGATTCCATTATTTATGATTCTTTAATATAAAATCTGCATATTAAATTACTGACAAGTTATAGAACAACACAAATCTATAATTAAAAGAAATATAATATATTGTTCAATTTGTTAGATTAATTAAATTTAATGTACCTTTTATATGGCAATACTGTAAAAAATAAAGCAGACTCTTCAGCCAGTGCGATTTTTTCGTATGTTTTGATGCCTTTTTGTTGTAGTAATATTAAGTCGAGTTTCATAATGTAAATATGATTGTCAATATATTCTAACCAATAAAGACTGCCAGCAATCCAATCAATGCACAGAGAATGTGCATAGACCCCCATTTCTGCTATTATTGTATAATTTTGATTTGTTTCGATTGCGTTCGAATTAAATTCCAATGTTATTAACTCTGAGTCGTAAGTAATCCCATAAATCTTATGTTCCAATGGTGAGTAAACAATTTCAGTACACATTATAGATATATCACGTTCAAAGCCGATCTGTAAATCTATATCCAATACATAATCTCTACTTTTCTTATTGACGAGTAATAAAAGTACTGGATTCTCATGTGTGGTCGACACGTTGATAAACTTAGTATAAGAGCCAGCACCAAATTTGTTATGCGCTTGTACTTCGAAATAATACACTGTATCAAGTTTCAAATTGTACGCTTTATATTGCAATATCGTGATATTTGAGATTATAACAACTCTTCTTCGCGCGAATCATTTGATTCTCGATAAACCAATATTGAACTGTATATTTTTGTATCACTCCATTTGTAAATTTAGGTTTGTTCCACCTATAAAGAATATAAAATATTTTATCTTTTTATTTTTAACAAATTTCTGAAATCCATTTACATATAACTATCTATTTACACGAGACATATAGAATAGTTTCATTTTAAAAAATCGGGTTGATCTTGAAATGATCTTAAAAACGCTATCTAAAATCAAACTGATGAGGCTAGTAAAAATTTCTTTTAAATTTTACAACTTTTATTTAGAACATTTGTAATATTTTCGAGATATTTCGCCGCTCTGATTCTTTTTGTACCACCTTCCATATACAGGGTATTTCAAATGTAGTGGCAAAATTTCAGGAATGGATTTTTCATGCTTAGAGAAGAAAAAAGTTATAAGTCCGGAAATGATTACCCAGATAGCCACAGTAATTATTATGACATCAAAATGACGTCATAATAATTACTATGGCTATCTGGATAGTTTTTGGTCCGTTTAAAGTCCGCAAATAATTAGTTTTTGAGTTTTAAGATTTTTGAACATAATTTTTGTCTCATTTCTCGTCTTAAAATGCCGCGTTTAAAGTTCGGAAATGATTAGTTTTTGGTCCGTTTAAGGTCCGGAAATAATTAATTTTTGAGTTGTAAGATTTTTATAACAAAAAATTTTTGTCTCTTTCTCGTCTTAAAAGTTCTCGTTCAAAGATATCAACAATGTGTTTCAAGTTCGCCGACCTATGTTTATAGATGGTGGACATTTAGAACATTTCCTCTAATTGTAAGACGGGAAATGAGACAAAAATTTTGTATTACATGAATCTAAATAACTACAAAACTAATCTTTTCCGGACTTATGTTTATACATATGTATATCTTTTTTTTCTCTAAGCATGAGAAATCCATTTCTCAAATTTTGAGCACCATTTAAGAAACATTCTGTATACAATAAAACTTAAAAAAGTACCAAATTTAAGAAAAAAAATATTCCTTATTTATCTTGAGAGTTATTATATATATTTACCTTAATGTCACATAAATGTCTTTCTTATTTATTCTGTCGTTAAATTCCACGAACGCTCTAGGAAATGTTGGCTCGCTTGCAAAACTTTTTGAAGATAGTGTAGTTACTTCTTGAAGCAAAAATCATACTTAATTTTATGCAAAAGTTGAGTATGTATGTAAATTTTTCTAATTTATAAAATTATGCATATATATATATATATATATATATATTGACATACGTAGTTTGTCAACAAAGGAATAAAATTAAATATGTACCGCATATTATGACAACGCTACAAAAATCATAATCATACGCGGAATTTAAGATATAATCCTTCCTTCAAAAACTGTACAAGTTTTAATTTATTCAGTTATGTTTTAAGTATAAATCTCGTCTCGTTATTGTTTTTATAAATTGTTATGCAGAAAAAAATATTGAACAAATATAGGCGAAAAAATTAATAATTAGTATACTTATATTTTAACGCATGCTTGAATTATATTATTTGATATAAAATTTTTATGATTTAAAGTTTTATTTTATATACAGGGTGTTACTTAATTGACGCCCAATATTTATATAACAATATTCCTCGTGGAAAACTGAGTCGAAAAGTCCTGTACCATTTTTTTCTGTAAGGTATAATAAAGTAGTAATTATACAGTAACGTTAATACGTTATTAATAGTGATTATTCAGTAACGTATTAACGTTACTGTATAATTACTACTTTATTATACCTTACAGAAAAAAATGGTACAGGACTTTTCGACTCAGTTTTCCACGAGGAATATAGCTATATAAATATTGGACGTTAATTAAGTGACACTCTGTATAATATATAAGTGTACATACACAACATTTTATACATATTTTTTTGAAACTTATTAGATTTTAAAATTGTGGAAATATTTACAAATAGGAGCCTTTAAAAATACTTATAATTTACAAATGATCTCTTACCGACTTCATTTCTTTCTCTCACAGTGTCATTTTTAAAATAATACTGAACAGATTCGATATTTGATGACACGTACTCATGGACATCGATAAATTTGAAGGATGGGTTATCCTAGTAATAAATATGCATCATATAACTTATAAAAATCTACTATTCCATTGAATTACATGATGAACAGTACATAATGTGAGATTAGATTAAAACTTATTTCGCAAATAATTTAATAAATAAGTCATTGTAGTAATGATGCAAAATTCCACACAAATAGTTAAATTAATATATATGTGATAAAAGTCCCAACTTTCAAATCAATGTTCAACTTTATTATGAGTAGAAATAGCCCTTGTTTTTCTTTCGAGAGGACTGTTTTCGATTTTTTTATAATTACAGAAATGACATGTATAGAGGTAAATTAAATTATTATAAAATATCCAACTAGATACATATGTAGATATACACTACTGTGCAATATATAAAATACTGTGCAATATATAAAATACTGTATAAAGCACCGTTTAAAGAAACTGTTTTTATTGTGTTTCTGATCAAAATATCTTTTTAAATATCAAAGATTTTTCTTGCATTAAAGAGAAAGTTGCAAAAGAAACGCAAGATTAGATTAATTAAAGTTATAAAGAATTTATAACTGTTTGTCTTACAAGCTTGGTTCTTTTTAATTGTTAAAATAGTTTTATCTAATAATTGGGTTTTATATGAGTTTATGTACATATGTTAACGTATACTTTAAGTGATAAATTGTATATAATAATTGAAACATATAAAGAATAATAGCTGTTGTGTATATTATTGGCTTCGAAACTGTTTGATTGAGAACGCAATTTATTGTATGGAAGTTTATTATACCGATTTTCTATTTCAACAGTTAGTAGTTTTGTACGCATGCAATTTATTTTTACTAAAAGATTCTAATTTTCTATATTGATTACTTTAAATAACAAATAACTTACTAAAAATTTTATACAAAAATCAATAAATATAAATATTTAAAGAAAATTTTAGAAATTACAAAAGAATAATATGAAAATATATCTGTGCATAAAAAATATGATATACATACGTATGTTTGTCATGTAAACAGAAGATGAATCCCATACAGCACAAAACATTTCAGAGACTTTCGCAGAATTTATTCAAAAATATTTTATATACGTCTTAAATACGTGAAAATGTCCGCCATTTTTACACAAATATGTTTATGAAAGATTGTATAAACATTTCAAATGTTACGTTTAATATGTTATGTTTCTTAGATGTTATAATGACGTTTCAGTGTTACTTGAAACGTTGAAACGTTTCTGCAACATTTCTGTTGAGTTTTGTGCTGTGGAATGGAATGAATAACAAAATTATTAATATTAAAAATACTTTTTTATAAATAAAACAATTATATCAACATATGTTACGTTTAAGTTTAAATATTCATCACAATTAAATTTAAATGTGTAACAATATAACATCAATCTTTAAATATATTACGTAAAATTAAACTTTACTTTTTATATCATTAATTTTTCATAAATAGTGACAGAGTATAAAATATTAATATCACAAACAATCTATTGTCTGAAGTGTATATAACATTTAATTTCGCGGGGTCTAATAATTGTTCTGCCTTGCTGCGCTAAAGTTGAACATGTCCAGCTTTAACGCTCTCGTTAAGAGAATAACAGAGCGACTTTAGCAGCAGCATCAAAAAACGTTCCATGTAAAGATGGTAGCAAATGAATAACTAAGCGAATAGCCAATAATTCGGTATCATGCGCATGTGCGAGACAAATTTTTGCCAAAACGTTTGCAACTTTTTTTTTATCAGCAACGTGTAAATGATTTAACGCTAGCGACTTTGTGAGCCAGAAATTCGTTTTGCAGGAGCGAAAAGCTTGCGATAAAAAAAGCCAGCGACAAGCGTCAAAAACAGCATTGTGTAGAGCACCCTTAAAGAATGCTCTTACAAAGTTGCAAGCGTTTTGGTAAAAATTTGTTTCGCACATGCGCAGGATACCGAATTATTCGCTACTCGCCTGGTTATTCATTCGCTATCATCTTTACATGGAGCGTTTTTTGTCGCTGCTGCTAAAGTCGCCCAGTTATTCGCTTGACGAGAGCGTTAAAGTTGGACATGTTTAACTTTAGCGCAGCAAGACGCAGTGAATATTAAATGCCGCGATTAAATTAAATGTTATATACATTGCAGACAATAGATTGTTTATGATATTAATATTTTTTACTATGTCACTATTTATGAAAAATTAATGATATAAAAAAAATAAAGTTTAATTCTACGTCATATATTTAAAGATTGATGTTATATTATTACATATTTAAATTTAATTGTGATGAATATTTAAACTTAATTGTAACATATGTTGATATAATTGTTTTGTTACAAATAAGAATTGTTAATATTAATGATTTTGTTATTCAGTCCATGTATCTTCTGTTACATAATAAATATACATGTATGTATATCATATTTTTCATACACTTATTTATTTTTATATTATTTCATATTCTCTTGTGATGTCTAAAACTTCTTCTAAATATACTTCTTTTAATATTTTTTATATATACTTTTAATACTTTTTAATGCTTTTTTTAATACTTTTTTAGATATTTATTAATTTTTGTATAAAATTTTTAAGTAAGTTATATATTATTTAAAGTAATCAATATAGAAAATTAGAATTTTTTAGAATAAATTGAATGCGTAGAAAACTACTAAATGTTGAAATGGAAGATGAGCACAATAAATTACGTTTTCAATCAAACAGTTTCAAGGCCAATAATATACACAGCTATTGTTCTTTATATGTTCCACTTTAGCGCAGCCAGACGCAAATAGTATAGTGGCAGGTATGGCCCGTCAAAACAAACCCCCACCACCGGCCCCTCTGGCGCCGTAGCTTATCTTTCCCCCACTACCAGCGTCTAGTTTTTCCGAGTGCGGGTGTTGGGGGGAAAAAAATGGCGACTGGCCCCGAAAAGTAAGGATGAGAATTTTTTTTTTATTTTTTCTGATTTTCTCTGGATTTGAACCCGGGGCCTTCGTGTTTCCGAGCAGGGTCCTAGTATGTTGAGCTAAACGAGATCTTACTAGTCTAAGAATTACATGAGGTATTTAAGCTAAAGTTGCGTAGAGTACGGTATGGGGGTTCGGGTATACGTATGGCAAGGATAGCTCGTCGAATCAAATGGTCGATATTGGACGGGATGGGGTAAAAACAGTTTGACCAAAAAAAGCATCATGCGGTCGACCGGGGATTGATGGCAGGTAGTGGCTGACGATGCCGTAGGGTAATAAAAAAAAGAACACGTAAATATTTGTACAGGCGAGCATTCTGACTCGTGTCACGATAAAAAATAATACATCGTCGTAGATTAGAAAGAATACTTATTGTTGAAAAGATGTCAGATAAAATTTTATTTTAAAATAACTCGCGGCTTAATGAAGGTAAACAGAAACATGCACGTTAAGGAAATTTCTGGAAAGGGGAAATGAAAGAAAATCGAACAATGGTTTTAAAAGTACAAATATGGTTTATATTTAAAATAATTTTACAGAACAAAATTTATTTATTGATACCAAAATTCATATTATATATTGTTATGAATTGTTTCTTTTTGGGAGTAAAAATTTTACGAAATAAGTGTATGATTAAACAATCGTTATATTCACAATCTTCGGAAAAAAGAGCGAGAAACTGATTAAAATTATAACCGCTGCACATATAATATAAAAATATATAGCAGTATTGTCCGCAAGTCTTAGAAAAAATTCCTTGTAATTGTTGAATATTTTAGCGATGAATGATGGAGTTTCGTCGAAGTCGGATAAGAAATCCTGGATACAAGGGGGGGCAATCCGTAGCTGTCAAAGTAAGTGGCTGTGCCGTGTTCATCGAGGTAGAAGGCGATCCAATGTTCTCCAGGTCGATCGTGATTGTCGGTGTTAGCGACGATAGCCGTCGACCTCGTTCACACCCTCGAAACTCTGTCGGCTGCATAGACTCCAACATGTCTGGCATCGAGATGACGCAATGCTTGTAAAATTTCGCGAGAGTTCATTTTTTTTGTCCCGAATATGAACGAGTGTACGGTATTATTTGAACAATACCGGTTTTTACCTCTTTCGATAATGTGTCTTCTTCTATCTTGAGTTGTTTTGAGAGGTTTTCAATGTCAGTTTGCGTCGAGATGGAAATTGTTTCGTTCTTGTTTCTATCCGTCAACGTCGATGACGATTCAGAAATCACAATTCTCTCTTCTTCTTTTTCAATTTGCTGTTCGTTGTTTTGCTGATTTTTCTCCTCTATTTGTATTTTAGTTATATTCTCATTTACATCGCAAGAAACGGTAGCTTCGTATTTATCGTCGCTATCGTCGAAAGTAATTTCCCCACTTTCGTCAGAACTACAAGTAGCTTCAGTAGAGGTCGAAACGTTCTCGCAATTATTTTGCGCACTTAGCCAGCATTTTAATTTATAAGCATTGTATAACGCGCAATGAAAGGTTTCGAATTTTCGAATCCCGTGATGACCGCAATATTGTACGATATCTTCCTCATCCGGTAGATTTTTAAATGCTGGTGACGTACCCTCCAAATTATTTATATCTCTGGAAAGTAAATTCCTCAAGTAGTTTGCTTTTTCGTTACCTCTGACGTAAATGCAACGCGCGTGTCTTGCAATTTCGCGGAGATGTGAGGTAAAATATTTTGAATTAACTGAGCCGTCGAACCACTCGATACCGTGATAATTTCGTGAGAGCCAATTGTTTTCTCGTCTTGCTTTTGCGGGTAACTTTCCAAACGCGTATGGTGGTATCATAATCCAATGCTCGACAATCGGAGCATCGATTGTGACAACGGCGACTTCCTTTGCGATAAATTTATTGGCTTCATCGCGGAAACCTATGTCGACGACTATGTCCATATTGCGAAATTTTCGTTGGTGAGGTACAAGCTCTTAGCGAAACGTGCGCGTTTGTTCGTGTCTCGTACAAAACTGAATTCATTCTAGCACGTTACATAGTTTCCACTTCGTGAAAAGCGTCATCGAAATTTCCAAAGAAAGAGGAGAGGGAAAATTTTCTAATCGCGTATTACATTACGGTGTATAAATACATGTTGGTGAACGAGCATTAAAAGCTAACCGAAAAAGTCGACGATAACTTGACGCGAATGCGTCGATTTCTATGACATTATCGAATTCGGCGTAAACGATACAATTAATTGTTTCGGTGAGTGCCTTCTCGAATCTCACTTCTAACCGTAGACTTCCGTGTCTCACGAGATTCCAATGACCGGCGCAATTAGCAGATAGATCGGGTGTAAGATCAAAAGCGAATAACGTATATCCCCGAGAATAATCATCTCTACTTATAGAATTTCCCTCGTTAAAAAAATGGATAGCCGTCCCCGAGAAGAGCGTATGATAAGCTTCGATGTAAAGCGGTTCGCGAGACGAGAAAACCGGTTGTAACGGTCTACTGGGTATTTGTGTACCGTCGACGTATAACGAGAAGAAATTTATTCCGTAATTTTGGAAATTAAACGGATTCAATTTTCTATCACCGTTAAACGCTTTATTATCAACGAAACCTACTATTATTCGTTTCGGTAATTATCCCAGTATTACATTATCTAACGATTCACCCACAACCCCGCTGTGAATCGTGAATGTTTTAATTTCAACTTTCGTAAGCAGATACTTGGCTGTAACTTTGCTCAGCATTCTAGCATGCGCTAGTAAAACTCCGGAGCTTATTTTCGCTCTTCTCATCAATAGGCTTGCATCGAGTATACGAATTTTCGACCTGCAATTACTTTCTATGAAACAAAACGTATCTTTCGAACGCACGAGTCTCAACCGCACCTCGACGCCATTAGTTAAGAATTTGTCCTGATTGAAAACGTCGCAATGGAGGTGACCTATAAGATCTAGCACGCGCCCTTTGCGTATGTAACGAGCTCGTCTTGCTATAGCGGTATTGCCTTCCGCTCTTACCGTATCGTCCATGTGCCCGGGTGTATCCGCATCCCATAAGCACGAGGTTAGATGGGAAGTTTTTGCGGGTGATGAATAATTTAACAACGCTTCGATGTACGCGCGGCAAAAGTGTTGTGTGATAAGTACCGAACCTTCTCGAGATTTTGCAAAAAAAATCCTTCCATTTGTGTGGGCTCCATATCCAGGTCCAGGAGCGTAAAAACTAAAGAAAAATCCGATCAAACAAGTAACTACAAAGACCAACGCCTTAATAAAATTCTGGCGAGATAACGATTTAATTGACGACTCCACATATAAGTCATTAAATATCACTAATGGTAATTTACCACGTTGTTATGGTCTGCCAAAGGTTCACAATAAAGAATTTCCTGTACGCATCATTGTATCTTCATTAGGTAGTCCAGTATATAATGTTGCTAAATATATTCATAATATTTTACGTAGTTCTATTTTGTTACCGAAATCTTACGTTAAGGACGGCTGGACATTTTCCGCAAATTTAAAAAATAAAAATAAATAGATACAAAGTTTCGCTCGTATATTGAATAAAAAAGTGATAAATGCAAGGCCAACTATCGAGCAATTATTCAAGCTGTTCAATAAAATAACATTTATTTCATATATAAATTATTAAGTTACAATCATTGAATATTAAAATTAACGCAAAAATACAGTCATTCTAAAATAAACGTTTCGGCCGCACGCGGTCTTCTTTAGTATATTATTAAAATATAAAATCATAAAAAAAATTCATATAATGTCGAAAATTAATTTTAGTTCTTCGGAGTCGAGAGTTTATGAGCAGTTAACGCGTGTTTCAATCCATCATGTGTAGGAAAAATGTCAAATCAATGTTCGCCTCGGTATGATCTTTGATTTTAATCAGATCTCGAAAAGTTTCGTCGTTAATAAGCGAGAAATTAAAATGTCCCGTAGGCGTTGACATCGTCCTTCTTGACAATTTTTAACCACGTCTTACTTAAAAAAGTTGTTGAAGATGACACAAGACAAAACCAACAATATAAAAAGACAGCTCATTTTGAAGAGTTCAAAAATCTCGAAACTTTTCGAGATCTGACTAAAATCAAAGATCATACGGAGGCAAACATTGGTTTGACATTTTTCCTACACATGATGGATTGAAACACGCGTTAACTGCTCATAAACTCTCGATTTCGAAGAACTAAAATTAATTTTCGACATTATATGAATTTTTTTTTATGATTTTATATTTTAATAATATACTGAAGAAAACCGCGTGCGGCCGAAACGTTTATTTTAGAATGACTGTATTTTTGCGTTAATTTTAATATTTAATGATTGTAACTTAATAATTTATATATGAAATAAATGTTATTTTATTGAACAGCTTGAATAATTGCTCGATAGTTGGCCTTGCATTTATCACTTTTTGTTAAAAGATAAAATTATTGACGACAATAATACTTTGATTTCTTTAGATGTGACCGCCCTATACACTAATATTCCAAAAGAATTGGTTTTACGCGCTATTGAGAAACGATAGAGTGACATTTCTCAAAACACGAATTTCAGTCGTGCTCAGTTCTTATATGCCGTCGAATTTATTTTAGATTCTACTAGTTTTAGTTTTAATGAACAATATTATGAACAAATCTTTGGCAGTCCCATGGGATCTCCTCTCTCACCCATCTTGGCAGACATGGTGATGGATGATCTCGAAACAGATTGTTTAAGTCAACTTAGTTTCAATGTTCCGACTTATTATAGATACGTTGACGATATTTTCGCTATTATTCCAAAGACAAAAATCCACGAAATAATTAATACCTTTAATAATTATCACCATTGTTTAACCTTTACATATGAGACGGAATCAGACGGATGTATTAATTTTTTGAATACAACGATCTCTCGGTCAAATGGAAAGCTTGTAACAAATTGGTACAGGAAGGAAACGTGTTCGAACAGATATACGAATTTCTTTTCCAATCACCCTTTTAAATATAAAATGAACACAATTTTTAATCTTGTAGATCACGCGATTCTCTTATCTAATGACCAGTTTCACGACGAGAATATTAATATCGTGAAACAGATTTTATTTAATAACTGCTTTTCTAAACATGTAATTGATCGTTGGGTTAATAAAAGGATTAATTTTTTAAAACACAGAAACATGAATAAATCGAGTAATGAGCAAAATATTGTTGATAAGTCTCCTTTTATTTCACTACCTTATGTTAATAGCTTAGGCGATATCGATCAAATTTTTAAAAATATCGGATTTAATGTTGTTCATAATGTTCCTAAAAAACTGAATCATTTAATTACACTCGGCAAGAATAGACTGCCTACAGATAAAAAGACTGAAGTAGTTTACAAAATTAATTGTAATGATTGCAACGTGTCATACATCGGACAAACAAAGAGACATCTATGCACACGCATAAAGGAACATTTCAGCAACATCAAAATGCATTCGAGTAATTTATCAGTTATTAGCAAACATAAAATTGAATTTGATCACAATTTCTGGACTTCGCCTGTTATTTTGCATAGTGAAAAACATGTAAGAAAAAGAGAAATCGCTGAAATGTTTTTTATTAAGAAAAATAATAACGCTATTAATTTACAAAAGGATACCGATAATCTAAGTAATATCTACGACAAAATAATAAAGGTCGTTTAGTCTCCAATAACTCGTCTAAGAGTCTTGACGTGTTGTCAAACCGACACTATGTTCGTTCTTGACATCTTAAAATTATAATTTTATTTTTATTTTTACAAGTATGTTTTGCTTCATTTTATCATTTTGTAATATTGTTAGTAAAGTAATTTTGTTTTTTATTGTATTAATCTCTGTCTATGTATATCCAGATCACTTGATAAGGACTCAAAGAAGGGTCGAAACGTTGTGATTGAATAAATAATATTTGCCAGTACGGTTGAGAGAAGATTCTTACTGTTTAAAAACGCACTAGTACAAGTCAAATTTAGGCAAAATTACCGCGGATTATCTTTGCGAATCGCAACACCGCGCGTACACAATCCAAAGCGCCTATAGCAAGCGGTAATATGAGAACTGTAAACAACAACATTCTCGCTACGAAAAACAATACGCTAATGTCCTTCGAGACAATTCTAAAATAATAACATGTAATTCTAGAAACATCTAGAATTTTCTCGAAAAACGTTGCTATAAAAGGCGCACTCCTGAGCGACCGGGCGTATTTTCGCTCTCGCAATTAGACGCATATCTGTCGCAAGTAGCAAGTACGATTTCGGCGCGTTTCTGACTTTACGTAGCTCGCGTATAGCCAGCCGCTAACGCAACTCCTTCTCCGTAGCTCGCGGGATCAAATATTAAACTACAGGTTTATTTAACCAGTGTAAATAGCCTGTAAATAATGTCCGTCTTAAATATATATTGTATGCGTCTAAAAATCTACTCTCTAATTAATAGCTTTCGTTTAAACGTCCTTTTCCTTGTCGCGCTCTTTTCGCTTGACACTTATCGCTCGCGCTTTTGCTCTGCTATCGAACACTTACCTTTTTTTAAATTCTGTCTGGCGATTCTCAAATATCTACGTTTTTACGATTTATATTTCTTTTAATTTTTCCGGTGAGTGCAAATTCTCACAAATTCGAAACTTAAGGAATTACTTTATTTTGTTACACTCTAAAAAAAATGATTAACTTGACTTAATCTTTTAACTAAACAATATTTTGTTAATTGAACATATAAAAATATTTAAATTAAATATAACATATTAAATCTAAGAAAACGTGTATTCGATTTAAATATACTAATATATATTCAATTAACCAAATAGTAATTTTTCAGTGTACTAACATATTTGATTGTATAATTTGTTCGTATATTATATTCTATCAATCTTACTTTTGCTGATGAGAAATAAGTCATGTTTGATTCTCAAATTTTTTTTGTATTTAAAAAAATTATATATTTTTTTAAGAATTTAATTTTCTCTGCAGTAACTTCGACTTCTTTTAAGCCAGTCAGTTACATGTAGATGTTTATTACAACTGGCGAAGCAAAGTTCTTATTTAAAACAGGATAAAGATTAGAACAAATTAACAGAAATTATTGAAGACGAATTAAACAAATCTATAAAGCAAAAGTAAATCTATTTATCATTGATTTTATTATTTTAAATTAAGCTTTCTACAATTATTTTTTCTTAATAATAAATATATATTTTATTTATGTTTTTGAAATTAAATCTCAAGTATGAGATTATTTCAAATTTTAATTCTTGATAGTACAGCGACATTGATACGTGCCTTGTGCACGGTTTATTTCCAAACTTAATTTTTGTTGGAAATGTACGCAGCAACATCCGCAAATGGCTCTTTAAGCCTTTATTATTTGTGATTTAATATTATATATTACAGGGCCGTGATTTAATCTTAATTACTTTTTCTTAAATTGCTTAACGCTGTCTCTTTTTTAGAATGTTTGTATTCTTCTTCTATGTTCGACTTGAGTCCTTATCAAGTGTTCTAAAAACTTCTATGGGAAAATAACCAGTTGGGAAAATTATAATTATTTTATCATTGACAAGAAAGAAAAAGTTTATAATTAACAAAAGATTGGACATTGATTTATTTAGTCATATTTAACCTTTTAATATTTAACATCACAATCAAGAATAATAAAAATCTATATATTAAAGATATAATGACTTCTAAATAACAATGTTTAATATGTCACTAACAATAATCATCTACTTTATAATATTCAACATACATGTTTTTCGGTTTGATCGTGGAAACATCATACCACTGTGCAAATTCATAAAGAGATATATTTTCTAATTCCTTTGGTCTATGTGAGTAAAGATCATCTATTAAAGACGGATAAAAGATATCTGTAGATTCAGGATCAAGAGCTTCAATTTCTTTATAGTTTTTTAGTCTTTTATGTCGTATTTGGTTAACATCTAACCATCTGATAGTTGTATTTCGATCAGTTCCGTACAAAGGAATACCTAATAATGTGTCAGCAGCTTCGAGAGCTTCACATTCTCTATTATTCACAAATTGTATACTTATATTTCAAAGATGACTGACTAATTTTTTCTTATTATTATTATCATTATTTTCAGTATTAAGAATAGACTCAGACAATTTACATTTTTCTGGTTTATTAATATATTTTGTATTATATCAGGTAAGCAGCGATGATTTTTTACCAATAAATTGTATATCCATATTAACTTCCCAAGCAGTAAGAACAGGATTATAATCATTGATATTAACTTCACTCTCTGTTCGAGGAAGATCATAAAGCCTACTTTTATGTTTCAATTGTTTTCTACCTGCTATCAAAGTTGCCACATCTCTTATGTTAAAAGTTTCAGTTTCGGGATGAGGAAAACGGCACCGACGAATAACTTTACGTCCTATTTTTTTAGAACGAAAACAATAATCGTTATCGATGCTCTCAGTAGAAAAGTGTCTAACTCCATTTTTTTCGAAAATCGTTTTTTTGTATTTTCTGTTGGGAAATATCATTCTACAGATGCTCTGAACTTGGTAAACGCGCAATTCAAATTTTTTAGTTCGAAAAATTGCCGCACGAAAAGTGTCTAACTGTGGCGCTCAAATCTTTACAATAAGAAAACCACCTAACTCCAGTAAAATCTGTCAAATTCCGTTCGTTAAAATTCTCGTAATTTTTTTTACCAAGTTTATGGATTTATTACTCATATTATAACTAAAAAATTTGTTATTGTTGCGAACGCGCGGCTTAAACCGTGGTTCGACACGAAGCTGCGACGAACGAGCATGCTCGGCCTTTTTAGGGCCGCGTCTCGCGCGCCGCCTCTCAGATCCTTCACCCGTTTTTTTTTTTTTATTGGAAAGAAATCATAGGAATCTCATGAGAGATGTGATGGATGGACAATAGGATAATTGTTGAGTGGACTGTATCTTAATAGGGTGATCGCGCACCCATGTGTGCGCTGAGATTGATGATTTACGCAGGAAGCCGAATTGAAAAGGAGTCTCGAGTTTGATGAACAAAAACAGATCAATTTATTATATCACACGTCAGAAAGTCACCTGGACTTGACACAAACAAACCAAAGAAAAAACAAAAACTCGATATGAGAATCGAAAGCGTTTGCTGTACGCGCAGCAAATTTACATTTGACAATTGATCACTTATCAAACGCCTGATTGTGTATCAAGCGTCGTACAAAACAATTATTCGTTTCGAAGCTCGCGATCACAAAAAAGAAAACTGTTTGTTCGATATCGACACCAATGTCTTTTGTCGCAAGAAAAAAACAATGTCCTATTTGAAAGTCACGATCGCGAATCGTACAATAACAAATTTGTCCTCTTGTAGACGACCGTTATAATTTATCGAAAACGCGCACATATGATTTAACGCGACTCAATAATTGTCTTAAATTATCTTGTTCACGATCACTTCTCACAACGAAAATTAACTCACAAGATTAACGCAGGATTACAATCGCTCGACGACAATAGTGCAAGCAATCCTGGCCAAATCTTTGCGTCGCTAGCCGCTTGCACGTGCACACCGCGTGACAGATTTTGGAAATCGAAAACACTGTGACGACACTCCTGAGAGAGAGAAAAGGAAAGAGAGAGAATGCACGACATGCATTCATCGGCAAATGACTATCACACAGAATCCTCCAGAAGGATTCGAATATTCGCAGGAGTCGATCACGTGTACGCAGCGTGCACAATACAACGGCGAATTCGTCGCGACGGCGTACTACGACAATTGTGAGAGAGAGCGCGGGAGAGAGAGAGAAAGAGAGAATGCACGACATGCATTCACCTGTACGCGAATATCGCAATGAATCCTTCAGCAGGATCCGAATACTCGTAATGTTTGATCACGTGCACGTAGCGTGCACGAGACAATGGCGAATTCGTCGCGAGAACGTGTATGTTGCGTCGCGAACGAGATCCGATTACCCGTTAACTTTTCACTCTCGATATGTCACAAAATACCGCGCAAATCTATTCGTATTTGTCGCGATAATACATTCACGCACTTATTACACCGTAACGCGAATTATTTAGTCTGACTTGCGACCAAAGCCGGCTCTCTCTCCACGACGACTGTCTCCGACGGAATGCTACCCTCATCGATCACGCTATCGACCGTGTGATCGCGAGGGGTACACGCGGAACGCGCTAATTGGCCGAAAATTTGCTTCCGCGGCGCTTCCCGCGATGCGTGCCGCGAGGTGCTGCCGTGTTAGGCCCGCGGCAATTGCTTTTACCTAAATTCTCGACTGATCCGTGAATTTTCGTTTGATCGAGCGCGGCGAATTTTTCTCAATCCTAAACAGTTATTAACAAAATCTCAATGAAATTTTAATAAACGGTATTTATCATATTTGATTATTTTATTAACTACGTTATCTTATTATTGTGTCTCAAATTATAGATTTATTATATATAGATTTTGTTTTTACCATGGATTTGCAGTCAGTACTTTTATCTCCAAAATCGCAAGTATCATCGTTGTATTACAAAACAAAACTTTCTGTTCATAATTTTTGTTTGTTTAATTTAAAAAGTGCCAATGGATGGTGTTACATATGGAATGAAACAGAAGGCGGTTTAAACTCTGAAGAGTTTGCTTCAATTATTTTTAAATTTATTTCAACATATGTCGTGCCTTTTTTACCTGAGTCAAATAAAAAAATAATATTTTACTCTGATGGATGTACATATCAAAACCGCAATTGTACTCTAAGTAATGCTCTCGTTAATGCTGCAAAATTATTTGATATTACAATTGAGTAAAAGTACTTAGAGAAAGGGCATACACAAATGGAAGCTGATTCTATGCATGCAGCAATAGAAAGAAGATTGAAGAATAAAATTATTAATGTTCCAGCAGATTATGTTGATGTTTGTAAAACTGCAACAAAAAAAGCATACACAGTCGAATATTTGAATTTTAAAGATTTTAAATCATTTAATGAACTAAAAGTTTATTCTTCAATACGCCCAGGAAACAAAACAGGTGATCCAGTTGTTACAAATATAAGAGGACTGAAATATACACCTGATGGTGATATTTATTACAAATTAAATTTTTCAAATGGATGGACTTTACTACCTCAAAGAAAGAATAAAGTAAAATCCTGTTTGACTTTTCAACAACTACCCGGACTCTATCGCATCCGACTCAAAATAAAGAAAAAAAAATATGAAGATTTGCAAGAATTGAATAAAACATTGCCCACTATCATCAATTTTATGATAATCTTCCATATGAAAAATAAAACGCTTAATTGTTTTTTTACTCATTATTAAAATTATAATCAGATTATTTAATATAAAATTGCAATTATAACACGATTTTAAAGATAATTCAACCAAAATTATAAATTTACTGAGCCAAATATTATACTAAAAATTTATAATCTAATTTAGATTACATTTCGTTGAGTATTAAAGAATTAATATACAATATAATTTTATTGAAGTTAACTTTACTAATGTTTATAAATTTTCCATTTTAAAAATAGGTTAACCTGTTAAAATTTAATAAATATAAAAATTCCAATCAATGTGATTGTTTACTTTAAATCCTAGTTTTAAATATCTAGTTTTAAATTTCAGAATGCAAATTGTCTAACTCCTCATCTAATTTGAGAATTACAGGATGAAAATTGTCTAACTCCAAAAAAGCTTCTCAGCTGATACAGTTTTAGTATGTAAACATATTTTTACATATGAATTTAACAATAAACATATTTCCAACAATATTCAAGTTTTTTATTAGTTATTTCATCATTTTTCTATCCCTGAGGAGTTTTTTAGCTCTCCTGAAAAATTAAAAAAAATGGAGTTAGACAATTTGCTAATTAGAGCATCGTTATGTTTATGTCGCTGATGCGTATCAACACGTTTAATGGCGAAATATTTTTATCTGGAATTCTACAGCTTATATATTGTAAAATAAATTTGGAGACTTCGTCAATAGTTGATTCATCGAAAATCGGTGCATTTTTAATTCAAATTAATAAGTGGAAATGTTCTAAAATGTTGTATACCTCTACCTTGGTATTCTCGTCGCCAAAAATAGTGCGTTACTTCACCAATTGGATGATCTTCGGAGCTAATAAAGTCAAGCATTGCTCGAAATTTATTGTCGAGAAATCTCGACATTAATACAGGATCTTTAGCAACAAGTACGCTGACAAATAAGATAGCATTATTCCATTTATTTACTTCATGAATATATTCACCTAAATCTTCCCATAACCATTCACTTGGACTTAGTGTTAAAAACCATGTCGCAGGCCTATAATGTTGCGTCATACATCTTAAATTACTTCTCGGTCTACTCCAGTATTGCTCCGTATTTCGAAGTGTGGAAAATATTGTTGTTAGATCAGATTCCAACTGTTCTCTCAATAGTGCTTCTAAATACTCTCCAGCCGTATAACAAACTTGAGGATTAGTTACGTTCAATTTATGATAAATTTCACGTTTTAACTAACGAATGTTTGCATTATTCAGTAAATAAAATAAATATTGTTGGTTTAATCTGTATTGTGGATGTTTAGATGTCAAACGATATTTAATAAATTCATGATCATGAAGTTTGACTTTTCTAATCTCACATTGTCCATTAATACCAAAAGGATATGTGGAATAAATAACGTTGAATATAACGATACGAATATAAGACACAGCTCGACAGTTCCAAATGCTTAGAGGTAGCGTTACAGCGATAATATTTATGTTCGCGCGTAGTCGTGTTTGCTTTGTGTGATTAGGCTCCGAATTCCAACGGTTTTGTCAGGACGGAGAGTCGTCCTCGAGCGATGAAACGATACACTTCAACGCGTACTTTTGCGAAGGAACGAGCGAGAACTCTGTAATTCCGATCCTGTATTCACCTGTATTCTTTATAATTGAAATACATTACATTACACTACATCTTTTGGGGGCTCGTCCATTTTGGATCGGATAAAACGGATTCGGAAGACGTGTGTTGTGTGAACGAATATTTGAGTAACATTGCGAGTTTTGAGACGGTTGTGTGGCAAACGACGGTTGCGACGATAACGACGGCGATAGTGAGGACGATGATAAGTGACGGCATACATTTCGCGAGATCATGTTTGACCCTAACGTGCTTACAGTAGTGGAATTAAGAGAAAAGTTAAGAACGCGCGGATTGCCGATGGCAGGGTCAAAGGCGGAACTCATCACGCGTTTTATGGATGCTGATCCGGCTGGCTTGTGGATGGCGGAGGAGCGGGAGCGTGACGGAGACGACGAGGATACTCGTATTGAGCAAATTGAGGTGAGAGACGATGCATTGCGACGGCAAGAGATCGAGTTCTATAGGCGCGAAAAAGAACTCGCGGAGCGCGAGCTTGAGCTAGCCCGATGCGAGATCGCGATGCTTCGCGACCAAAGACGAGACTTAGAGGCAGCAATTGTCTCGAACGCGGGAAGAGCGGCGGTTTTTCATGAGCAGCCACGAGTAAGTCTCACGATGATGGGGGACTTGCTGAGCGATTTCGATGGTGTTTCAAGTGACTTTGGCACGTGGGAGAGACAATTGAGATTCGTGAAGATGACCTATCGATTAGAGGACGATTGCACCAAAATCCTCATGGGCATGAAGCTAAAGAAAAAAACGTTCAAATGGTTCCACTCGAAGCCGGAACACATAAGCATGTCATTCGAGACAATTTTAGAGAAGTTAAGAGCAATGTTCAAACGTTATGAAAGTAAACTAACGATATGGAAAAAATTCGAAGACCGCGTTTGGAAAAAAGAAGAGTCGTTTCACGAATACCTTTACGATAAGACAATCATGGGCAATCGCGTACTAGTCGACGAAGACAAATTGCTCGAACATATCATAGACGGCATTTCGGATGATACGTTACGCGACCAAGCACGCATACAAGAATTTTCATAAGCTGATTTAATTTTGAGAGCATTCAGCAAAATAACGCTGCGGAATCGCAATGTGACTGGCGCGGATAGACAGGACAGGCGAGGTGCCGGACCGGCGAGAGATGAGCGGCGTGAACGGATCGTCGGGTCTGGAGACTGGAGCGGCGGGGGAGGTGGCGACGGCAGGAGAGGGACGCCAGATGCCGGGCGCTGTTTCAACTGTGGTGCCCGAGAGCATGTCAGCGCGAATTGCCCGACGAAGAATCTCGGTCCTAAATGTTTTGAGTGTGGTAAACATGGACACATCGCATTAAAATGCCCTAAAAAGCATGGTGAACTGAAGAAAACTGTCATCGCAGCAGTTTCACAAATAGAGCGTAAGAAATATACAAAGGACGTGCTAATAAGCAATCGAATTATCACCGCGTTAATAGATACGGAAAGCGACATATCAATAATGCAAGCCAGCAAACACGCTAGAGTGGTGTCACCGAAACTGCGCGCATCGGAGATGGAATTTTGCGGAGTAGGCGGCTATCGCGCGTCGGCTTTTGGCGAATTCCAGACAGAAATTATGATCGACAATTTTTCTTATTCGATACTTGTTCGGGTCGTCCCGGATACCGTTTTACAGTATGGATTACTTATCAGGCGCGGATTTTTTGGATACAGTAGAAATTAATTTAAGACGAGGCCTAATTTCCATTACTCCGATTTGCGATCAAGCTGTCGACGACGAGGCGCAGCCGGAGGTATTCGCGATTGATGTGCGGGACGCGAGCGAGGTAGACGTATCGAACGTACAAAGCGTTAAACATAGACACATTATAGCAAATCTGGTTGAAAATTACCGACCAAACAGAATACAAGAAGTTGACGTAAAAATGACGATTATTTTAAAGGACGACGAACCAATATATCAAAAAACGAGACGGTTATCGCAGTCCGAAAGAGATATAGTTAACGCTCAAATTGATGAGTGGGAAAAGCAGGGTATAGTCCGACCTTCTACTTCCGATTTTGCAAGCCCCATTGTTTTAGTAAAAAAGAAAGATGGTTCGCATAAGCTTTGTGTAGATTACCGAATGCTCAATACTTCAGGACGCGAAAGTTTTTAGTACCCTCGATTTAAGGAACGGGTTTTTTCATGTACGTATGAAACAAACGAGCATAAAATACACGTCTTTTATTGTTCCAGATGGTCAGTACGAGTTCCTCCGGGTTCCTTTTGGCCTGTGTAATTCCCCATCAGTTTTTCAGAGATTCGTTAACACAATTTTTAGAGATTTAGTTAGACAAAGAATTTTATTAATTTATATGGACGACTTAATTGTACTTTCTAAGGATAACGGACAAGGATAACGGATTGAAAAATCTTGAAACGGTTTTGGAAACAGCCGGTCAAGCCGGATTAACGATGAGTTGGAGAAAGTGTCAGTTTCTGCAACGAAAAGTAGAGTTTCTCGGATACGTAATTGAGCATGGAACAATACGACCGTCCGAACGAAAGACCGGCGCAGTAGCGCACTTTCCTGAGCCTAAAAACGCGCGACAGATACAGGAATTTTTAGGTCTAAGCGGTTATTTCCGCAAGTTTATTAAGGGATATAGTATAATCGCACGACCGCTATTGAACTTATTGAAGGCTAATGTAAAATTCCAATTTAGCGCAGTTGAAAAAAGCGCATTTGAGCGACCGCTTACGTCGTACGCAAAATTGGAGAGCACGAGGGACCCCTCCAAACGTCATCAGCCGCAGATTATATGAAACCATAGATTGACAACGACGATCTTTCTAATACGTCAGAGAGTGAAGACGAGGAGGAGGAGAGTGAGCAGTCGGGACGACCACTCAGTCAGGAATGGCCGAGTGTGGAATAAATAACGTTGAATATAACGATACGAATATAAGACACAGCTCGACAGGTCCGAATGCTTAGAGGTAGCGTTACAGCGATAATATTTATATTCACGCGTAGTCGTGTTTGCTTTGTTTGATTCGGCTCCGAATTCCAACGGTTTTGTCAGGACGGAGAGTCGTCCTCGAGCGATGAAACGATACACTTCGACGCGTACTTTTGCGAAGGAACGAGCGGGAACTCCGTAATTCCGATCCTATATTTACCTGTATTCTTTATAATTGAAATACATTACATTACACTACAGATATAAATCTGGAAACACATTTAATCTAAATCTTTTTCACGATTATCCAAAGGTGCATTCTCAATTTTTATCATTTGATACAATTCTGTCGAAGTTTTGTTTGCTTCCTTTTTATATAAAGGATAAATAATGTATTCTTCATAATAGCCATCATTTTCATCAGTAACTTGAGTTAACATTACCTTTTGTTAATTGTCTAATATAATTTCTGCATCATTTTTCGTTTCATTTACCAGATTATTTAATGACTCATTGTCAGATTCGTCATCTAACATCGCTTCTGTCTCTTCCATTTAAAATTCTGAAGTTTTTAATTGTTCTAAAATGTTTAATTTATTATGATCATTTAGCAATATAATATTGGAGTATAAAAAATTGTTATCCATTAACCACGTTAAAGCGTTAAAAACTTTTTTAATATTAACCATCTATTCCCAAATAATCTTTGATTTGGTCGGGATACTTCTAATTAAAATATATAATTCGTTATTAACATTTATTGGATCAGTATCCAAGCATAATTTCTTCAGTGTCTCCTGTAACGGAAGTGGTAAATGAAATGTTCTGCCTTTAACTTTTTGTATCATTTTCCTTTGAGGCAATTTTTTATTAATAACAGTTCCCATTTTGACGACAGTTTGAAATGCTTTAGCTCTTTGTATAAGAATTTTTTCAAATGTGTTAGAGATGATATTGGTTCGGCCACATCTTGTGTAAAGAGATTATTCAAAATGCAGTATGCGGGCATTACGCCTTTTCGAAATTTATCTGCACAATATGTACATATATATTGAGCATTATTTTTTTCTTGTTGTATATATGCCATTAAATTTTTCCAATCTTTAATGTCTAATCCTCGAAGAATATTGACTTCAGAAACATTTTTCTTGTAACACAATCTTTCGCACGATACACAAGCATACCGTGGTGTGTCTGTTGATCGTTTAACCAAAGCTTTAAATGCTTGATGATATTTAGAAATAATATCATTGCTCATAATTGTATCCGTTTGCTAATGTTTGTACATATCTGCTTTTTCTTGTGCAGAAGTTACAATTTTATTTAATGTGTCTAAATCAGTACGAGTTAATGCTTCATCCAGATTATTCATCTTTCGATAAAAATTTGTAAGTTAATAAATTAAACGCTTAATACATATATCTTACTTGTAGAAAATGAGGCGATAATAGTTGAACTGGAAGAAACAGTCCTTCACAAAGTGTTAAATTAATATAGCAACTACGAGTATTGCCCAATTTTTCACTAGAAGTTTTCACAGTACATTTATGAATATTTTTTATCAATTTAGGTACATTCTTTAAAGTACATATATTTATGATTTCGAGAAATTTCTGATAACGACTAAGTAATTAAAATTGGATTGTCAGTTTTACATAAAAAATTACATGACCACGATTTTTTTGTTTCTATTTCTATTAACAGTAGTATGTTTACTACTTTTTCTTCTACATTTATTACCAAAGGTTCCAATGCAGATTTTATTAATGGTAGATTTGTTATTTTATCTTCTGCATTTATTTCCAAAGTTTCTTTTTGAACTATATGATGATATGTAGAATCAAGAAAATAATTTTCAGATAATGCTGTACGACTAGATTCGCCACATAACGCATCTAATTTTTCTTCAACTGTGGAACATTTTACAATTTGAGTCAAGCTCACTTCTATTTTCTTTTTAATCAAAGCTAACATTTTGTAAATATTACAAAGATAATTTTTTCTAACATGCATACATCAACGTACGATTTTTTCAGCTTTTAATCGCTTTTCAATATGACCTTTAATACTGAGTTTCTTAACAATATTGTTTACAAATGTTTCTAAAAAATGACGAAGTTTTACAGTATTGTTCGATCAAAATTTTTCATATTTTTTAATAATTTTTTTCCAACATTGTGATTTTTTATTGCAAGTGTAGATTTATTTTTTTGGTAATATTGTTTGTTGTAAAGCCATTTGCAATTGGTGTCTAATCTTCTTTGCCTATCTCACTCACGTTGAGAATTTTTAGAATAACGCATACGTTTTTGTGCATGTTTTTTTTCTTTATACAGCATTCGAGCACTGTTGAGAATTAAGCTTTTGTTTTCCGTCATCTTATGTTCGATTATCGCGGGCGATATCGAGTCTAGATTAAGATTCAAATACTCTATGATCGAGATCACATTTTTCACAGCGAGTGTGTATATCTTATCTTGTTAGTCCGAAAGTGTTCTCAGTTTGTTCAGTCTTAGTTAAGCTGTGCTTGCTCGCGCATGAGTCAACGATTTTTGGTGCAAATAAAGATACGCTAATATTTCAATCCAAGTTTCCAAGTTAATTTCTCGAGTGCCTACTTCCATTATCCTTAACAAGCACGTTTATTTTCTAAATTTCTTTTATATCTTTCACGTCGTTTAGTGCGATTGTTCTCTTTTGGCGCAACCCCTTGTGCCGTACTCGAGGCGCACGACAATATTATCCACCAGATCATTTTTTTATATTCTAATCTTTCTCTTTTAAACTGTCGAAGAACAATAAGTGTAAGAAAATATAATAAACATAGTTATAATCTTAACATAATAGAGAATTATTATAATATATATGACAGTTTTAATATATATAATTTATGACAAATAATAAAAAAATATTCTATGTATATAAAAAACACACCCGCGGCCAGAAGAAAAGTCTATTCCTATTTGGTTCAGTTCCATCAATGATTTATAAAAATCAAAACTTACAATAATTTTATCGAGAATACGTACGCTTAATAGATTTTGCGTTTTCTTTTCTCCAATAATTCTCATTAATATTATTATTTTTCCATATTGAAAATTGTTTAGGTGATAATGAAAATATTGGATGCGTGGGATTTTCAGCTTTCAGAAACTGTAATACTTCTTGCACGAAATTGTCTATGAATTTATCTATAAGCAAGTTAATGATAAATTTATCCGGATGATATGGTAAGATCATAACAATTGCATCTTCCAAACGCTGTTCTTGTTTGAGTTTTTTTTTATTTATCCCATCTTCAAAAAAAAAATATGTACAGTCACACGTTTAAAAATCATTCTGTTGTAATAACTTTCTGTTAAATTGTATTGGCTAAAAAATGTACATATTTATTGTTAAATAAATACATTAATTGAAATTAAATATACTAATAGAGTATTCTAATATTAGTTTAAAATACATTCAGTCATACCGTAGATCTTCTATATACAAATTTCTATTAAGTTCATATAAGGTAAATAAATTCAGAGAATGCTTTTTTTATGCAGACGAAGCCTTGTGTCAATATATCTTATGATTTTTTGTTGTTTACGAAAATAATGCATCTTATTGTTAGACATGCAAGACACAGAATTCTTCCATATATTTTTTACTCTCTTTTAAATCTTCAACCTTGGCATTACGAAATTCAACGCCCACTATGTCTTTATAATATACCTTCGTAAAAAACCATCTAAAATTTAAACACAAAATACTTTAAATAATTCTCGAAAATTATACGAAAAGTTAAACACATCGTTCTATATAATGTATTTAAACTAAACTGTAAAAATTGATGATGTGCAACTGGAGAAACTGGCGATATGTAATACGTCTGTACGACAAGTGCACGATGCTTTTTTGCACCCACGACTTATGTAGTTACGTGTATTACGTATACGTTTTTCTCTGCCTTACTTTAGGTCTACAATTACGACAAACGTAAGAACTTACATTTAGTTCTCTGTCATAGGCCTTTATCTTAAATACTGAAAATGCTATGTTAATGAAATCTGTAAAAAATGCAAAACGTTTTGCGCAAAATACTATTAGTAGTATTTTGTTGAAACAAACTTATATTTTATTTAATAGAATTGTTAAGGTAAAGAGTAATATAGTAAGAAAATTCATGTTCTACTATTACTACAATATAGCGTGTCGATATATGTACTTTATATTTATACACATACATAAATTATATCAAATATGGGACGTTTTGTGTCAAACAGGCCACTTTTCCTTCCAAAAATTAACGCAATGAAAAAAAAACTTAAGGTCTCAAAATATTCGTACATTTGTATACTTTCGAAAAGAATGTGGTCTTTTTAAAAGTTAAATATAGTGATTCTAATATGGCCGTAAAAGTTACGAATGCTTGTACAATATTTTTAATTAAATTACGAAAATTTAACAAATCAACTTGAAAATAATATTTTAAATACAAAGTTTTTGAGATCGTTCATTGTGAATCTAAAGAAAAATATAAAAAATGGTAGCCATATAGTCTATGATCAAAGTAATGGTAAATCACTCGAATCGGCTTGAATATGATTTCTAAGGTTTTCGAGGTTGTTGATTATATATATATAAATCTGAAGTCAAATTTGCAAAATTAAAAATGGCAAATTTAGTATTGACGGCTTTTAACTCATTTTCCATCGACCTATAATATGGCCAACACAAGTCAAAATTTAATCTCAGTTTGGAAGAATATCAACAACTCGCAATATTTGTTTTTTTGCAGTAAAAGGCGTCATACTAAATTTGCCATTTTCAAATGTGCAAATTTGACTACAGATTTGTAATCAACAACTTCGAAAATTTTAGAAATTATTTTCAAGCCGATTCGAGTAATTTTCAATTACTTAGACAAGGATCATTGACCTTATGGCCGCCATTTTGAATTTTATAATTTTTTTCAGATTCACAATGACCTCGAAAATTTTATACTCCATTATTTTCAAGTTGATTTGTTAAATTTTTGCATTTTAATTAAAGATATTGTACGATTATTCGTAACTTTTACGGATTTTAGGAGCCATATTGGAATCACTATCATATTAAATTTAAAAAAAAAATCACGATTCTTTCGAAAGTATACAAATGTATGAATTCTTTTGAGACCTTAAACAATTTTTTCCATTGCGTTAATTTTTGGAAGGAGAGGTGACCCGCTTGATGCGAAACGTCCCATCAATGTATACAGTATCGGCCAAAATTAAATCACCTTTTGATTTTTTTCAGCATAACTTTTGTTTTAAAGTGCACGAATCTCTCAAATCATAACATGTTTTGAAGGTTGGTATAACATTTAATTATAATTCAATATATGTTATAGTCCTTCAAAACATGTTATGATACTTCCGTTTTGCACGGAATAATGAGACCAATCAGTTGGTGTAAAAAAACATAGCTGCTTATAAAAAAAAGTATGCAGCTGCATGTTGAATATTACATTATTTTTATGAACATTTATCATTTATCTGTTTTCTTTTATCAGTTAATTATTCCGTCAAAAAAAAGTACCGAAAACTGATTTTACAAGATATTTTACATTTTATGTCAAAAAATTGTTAACTTCAAACCTGTTTAACTCAAAAAATACTCTTTGAAAACATACTTTATTATAGGGTTTTGTAAAGCTTTTGAAATAATCTACAAGAATATATGTAATGAAAAATAGGTAGTTCTATTTAAGAAATTGAAGTTGTCTTTCACGTAACCTTCAAATGACTTTTCAAGGTCGAATCAATGGCACCATCTTATATCCCTCTTCGAGTCAAATAACTTTTACTTAAAACATTTTTTTGTGTATTTTTCGGGAAATATTTGAAGTCGTCATTTAAAATGAAACACTCTGTATAAAAGTTCCTTTTATACATATATTCACAAATAAACAGCTTAACAAGTTAAATAAAATTAGAAATTAATATAATATATATTTTAGAAATAGATATTAACTAAAAAATATTATGTTATGTAACTGTTGCTGCATGTAAATTTATTCTTTATTTTAATCATATTCTTGAAAATATAATGGCTCCTCATTTAAGTGTCAAATATCTAAAAAAACAAAAGTTCATTTTATTTCACGGTTGGATCGATCAAACTATACCGTCAGAAATTTCAGCACACCTACGTTCTTTGTTTTCATTATGTAAAAGTCATAGGTGTATTATTTCATAATAGTATACTATTATCTATAAATACACAGCGTGTATGTGTGTGTTTTCTCGTGAAGCTCGATCATTCGCCATCCGCAGTAGTTTCAATTTCTCTCTCGTACAGGCACATGGTTCTTGTTCATTCTTTTTTTTCCTTCAAAAAAAGACGTCAAAACCGAATATTGTGATACATTATATATGGTTATTAAACCTAGTGAGATAATTAAAATTCAACCGCGTAACCGTCTACATTAACAGTGTTCGAATAAAATCAAACGAATGATTATACATTTTTAGAGAAATACAAAAAGAAAAAGATAATTTGGTTTTATTATATGTGTATATTATGCACTTAACACATATCTTTCATATAATTAATACAAAAGCTAAAATAGACAAATTTAATATAGAATTTTTTATTAATAAAAATTAAAATTTATGTGAGAAATAATGAATACTCTAACAGAAGATTCCATTATCTTATTTGAAGATTTTATTATCTAATTTCTCTAGTATATCCTTTTCTGAAATAATGCTTATTAAACATTTTGGGTTTTTATGTTGCGGATTTTTAATTATTATTTCGTCATCGAAATCTCAGCAAAATTACACCAACAACGAAGAGAAAAGTCATAATTTGACGGTACGACACGAGGTAGACACGGATTCTACAACAGTTTATAACAACGAGATAAAAACACTACGATATGATTTGTATGAAAAGTTTGCCAACAATGCGCAATACAACGAAATGGAGTATGAATTTCGTACTATTTCTACGAATAATGATCGCAAGGATGCTGATTCGATAATACATATCAATTCGACAAATGTCAATAATAAAAAAAACTTTACATCACAGGAAGTTTATGAAAACTTGATTCAAAAGAATGATTCCATGTCGAATGAAGTCTTTGAAAATTTAGATAAAAGTAGTAATGAAAGTAACATTGTTCCATTCGAATTGTGTTATAATATTACTTGCATTCTGCTCTGCTGTCCTCTTGGCAATAGCATGAAGTGGGATGACAGAGAATGCATTCCAGAAGACATTGAATACGTTTTTCCGAATGTGTACGAATACATGAATGATTCAATGCAGAATGAAAGTAAGAGAGTAAACGAAATCTTTTATTTAGCTGTCTACAATTCATGCTTGGAAACGCAAAGTTTTGTGGTAGACGAGGGTCATCAATACGATTATAAGATTTTTACCAATGGTTCTATTTATTTATCATATTATAAAACATTATTTAAATCAACATCATATTGTCTTACCGTTTCCTTGAATAAAGGGAAAAAGTTCGAAGTGATTTTCTGTCCACCTAAGTATATCATAGAAAATGATAAAGAAAAGATATATGCCATCCTGGAATTAGTGTGTCTATTATTTTTGATGCCAATATTTCTAGTGTATTCCATATTGCCAAAACTTCGAAATGTATACGGTTTTATGTTGTGCAATTACAGCTTTACTTCATCCGTTGCACTCATATTTAAAGCTGTGAAATTTATTATATATCTAAAAATGGAAGTGTCATATCCCGTCTGTATTATACTTGGTACAGTATATCTAACAATAAATTATATATAAATATATACAATCAATGTAGCGTACATATTTATTAAGCATCATGTACATTTGCATATTAATTTATCTTTTTCCTAATTGAATACATAACACTTGTTAAAAATACAATTATTAATAATGAATTAAATTAAAATTTAATGAATTTTTATTATGACTAATCTAAGTTTGCTTCAATATATATAAAGTCCTATTTTATCTTACAAATAAAGTTACCTTTTTGTTACTCGCCGATTTTGATGAAACTCGGTATACTTGTACAGTAATCAAAAATAATAGACACGTATTTTTTTATATCGGCAATGGTGCACTTTTAAGGTTTGTGCAATTAATATTATGTTCTAAAAAATCCATTTTTTCTCGCTCTTTGCCGAACCCAGGAATAACCGACGAGAAGATGGCGAGAATCTATTCCCACTATTTTTGTTGTTTTTTTATTATCTATTTTTTTTTAATTTAAAAATTTTTAATATTTTAATTTAAAATATTTTTTTTATGTTATCTATAATCACGTCACTTCTCGCTTATTTTTTTTTATTTTTATAATTTTCGCAGAAATGATATATAAAAAAAATCTTTTATACATAACGAATTTTCACACCAGATTAATTTTATGATTGCTATATTGTTGCATAATGCACATGTATCTTCACAATTTTTAAATTTTATATAAATTTATAAATTTATTCAAGTATTCATGGTACAAAAGTGACTACTTACAAGAGATACCACTTATAGTAAGTTAGATAATCCCGTAGATTATTGTTTAAAAAAATGTAAAAATACATGTGCATTATGCAACAATATAGCAATCATAAAGTGTGCTTGGTGTAAAAAATCGTTATGTATGAAAAATTTTTTTATATATCATTTTCGAAAATTATAAAAATGAAAAAATTAGCGAGAAATGACATGATTATAGATAATTTTAAAACAATTAAAAAAAATTAAAATATTAAAAACTTTTATTTAAAAAATTTTTTTTAATTAAAAAAAATAAAAATAAAAATAATAATTAATAAAAATACAAAAAGAAATAGTAGGAATAGATTCTCGCCACCTTCTCATCGGTTATTCCTGGATTCGGCAAAAAGCGAGAAAAAATAGATTTTTCAGAACATAAATTGGTTGCGCGAACCTTAAAAATGCACCATTGCCAATATAAAAAAATACGTGTCTATTATTTTTTTACTACTGTACAAGTATACCGAGTTTCATCAAAATCGGCGAGTAACAGAAAAATAACTTTACTTGTTAGACATTCTCGAAAAAATCTCGAAAAATATGAAGGATACGAAAAATGTTTCGAAGAAAAGTTGTTTGGTTCGAAGGGGACCATAAGATGGTGCCACTGATTTGACCTTGAATAGTCTTGAATATCGCGTGAAGATCACTTTCGGTTTTTTTATTATGAACCCCTATTTTATATTGCATATTCTTCTAGCTTATTTCAAGAGTTTTCCAAAACACTATAATGAAAAGTACATATATTTTTATTAAATATTTTTCAAATTAGAAAGTTTGAAAATAACAATTTTTTGACATAAAATATGAAATATCTTGTAAAAGTTTTGGTAATCTTACATTAATACTTTTATGCTCAAAATAGTAAAGGCTCAAAATAAGACCAAGGTAAAAAGAAAACGGATAATTGTTTAAAAAAAAAAAATAATTTGCAACATGCAGCTGAATACTTTTTCTTAAAAGCAACTATGTGTGTTTTTTTTTGCAATAATTGATTGGTGTCATTATTCCGTACATAAAGTATGAAGATAAGATTACTAAAAATTGAAAATTTTACAAGATATTTTACATTTTATTTAAAAAAACTGTTAACTTTTATAACTCGAAAAATATTTAATAAAAATATATTTGATTATAGAGTCTTGGGATACTCTTGAGATAAGCTAAAAGAATATGCAATAAAATGGAAGGTTCATAATAAAAAATTGTAAGAGACTTTTATGTAACCTTCAAATAACTAATCAAGGTTAAACCACACACAATGGCACCATCTTATGTCTTCTTTCAATCAAACAGCTTTTGTTCGAACCGTTTTTCTGGATATTTTTAGAAATATTTATATGGCTAAGTTACAATAGAACACCCTGTACGCACGCATACGCACGCAACCATGCACCATACATAGTGATGAAAATGATATTTATTATTATAGCCTTCATTTATATTTATTTTTCAGCTTTTTTGGAATATTTTTTTCTTGTGTCGACGTACTTCTGGCTAATTACCATGAGTTTTTATATGTGGCGAACATTCAGGTAAATTACTAAGTATTTTATATTTTAGTGTAGAGCGGGACTAGTTGAGCAACTTTTGCTTTGAAGTTTTATAAAAATTTATCTATTTATAATATAATTATAAATATAATATTAAATAAAAGGTTTTAACATTTAAATATACATCGAGAACAGAAAAAATAAATTTTAAGTAAAAATTGTCAGAGTTACTCATTGTCCCCACTAGCGGGACAGGTTGAGTCAGCGTATGAGATATGTTAGGCAAAGAGGTGAACAACAGGAACTACTCAAAATAAATGATAAACATTATTGAACTTTAATAAGATTATACAGGATGTCCCAAAATTAATAACAAATTTTTTAATGGCAGATTCCTGGGATTATTTGGATTTTTTCTCAGCGAAAATGTTGGGAAAAGCCATCATTTCTTGCATGTTTCTATATAATTTTTGTCATGTATCTTCGTAATTAAGCCTTAAATTAAAATTCTATCAATGCAAAATTAATACCTAATCAAAACATCACATACCAATGCTCAAGCTCGTATGACAATAAAAACAATGATAAATTATTAAATTAAGGCCATGTGTAACGAGCAATACGATATTATTTTATTATTGAGAAGAAAATTCTTAATTTGAAATAATAATTATACAAACGTTTCGAGCTCTACTTGCTCCTCTTCAGTGCGCAAAAAAATAGTGATAATAAATAACGATAATAAATAAATACATAAAATTCTAATAAAATCCGCAATACATAGTCAATATAAGTTATATAGTTGAGTCATAGTTAAAACGCAAAATATATTTACAATGAATTGAGACCATTAAAATAGTTCAACAAAGTAAGAACCCAATTAGAAGCAGAATGATTCGTCCGGTTATTCATAAAATATATTATAATTATTAATAAAAACTTGGAGTGACACTTATACATTACTCCACTTATCGTTATTTGACGAAAGTCCCTCGATCTGGTAATGATTATGTTCATCCTCTCCAAATTATTTGATATTTGTTAACTGAATTTAAAGAATTTATTCAATTGTAAAATAGGATTCCACTAATGTGTATGTGAAAAAAAGATTAAAAATTATAAATTAAACTAACTACTAAAATATTGAACCTTTATGCTTACAAATTGTTCCGAATAACTTGAGATGACGATGCTTCTAATTGTTGTTGGCCTTATTGTTAGTACTTGACTGTTGTCTAGTCTTTTAAAAAGTCGAATAAATAGGTGTCAGATCTCACAAAATAAACATTTACATAAGTCTAAAAATTCGATATTTCTTCTAGAATGTCGAAATATGCGTTGTTAAGCAATTTGGTGTCTGTGTTATTATTTATACCATGCCTTTGTTCCTTGATGTGTATCATTTCCGAGATAAGTCTTTTATAATAATTAGATTCAATATCAAGTATTTTAACGTTATCCCAATCAAAAGCATGTTTTTTATCCATAATATGTTCAGAGATCACAGAATGCTTGGAGGAATCAAATTTAATATTATTCATATGCTTCAGAAAAAATTTTTCGTCATTCCATACATTAATAACATTTCTGAGACAATAGCATCGACAATGAAAAAATCAGATTTCAGAGTAGGATACCGTTGTCTAAATAATCTTAACAAATTAATTAAAGTCCACAAGGACAAAAACGTGCATAACAATAATAATAATGTTGTCTACAAAATTAATTGTAAGGATTGTGAAGCTTCGTATGTTGGGCAAACCAAAAGAAAATTACGCACTAGACTAAAAGAGCATATGAATAATATTAAATTTGATTCCTCCAAGCATTCTGTGATCTCTGAACATATTATGGATAAAAAACATGCTTTTGATTGGGATAACGTTAAAATACTTGATATTGAATCTAATTATTATAAAAGACTTATCTCGGAAATGATACACATCAAGGAACAAAGGCATGGTATAAATAATAACACAGACACCGAATTGCTTAACAACGCGTATTTCGACATTCTAGAAGAAATATCGAATTTTTAGACTTATGTAAATGTTTATTTTGTGAGATCTGACACCTATTTATTCGACTTTTTAAAAGACTAGACAACAGTCAAGTACTAACAATAAGGCCAACAACAATTAGAAGCATCGTCATCTCAAGTTATTCGGAACAATTTGTAAGCATAAAGGTTCAATATTTTAGTAGTTAGTTTAATTTATAATTTTTAATCTTTTTTTCACATACACATTAGTGGAATCCTATTTTACAATTGAATAAATTCTTTAAATTCAGTTAACAAATATCAAATAATTTGGAGAGGATGAACATAATCATTACCAGATCGAGGGACTTTCGTCAAATAACGATAAGTGGTTCATTTGGAGTAATGTATAAGTGTCACTCCAAGTTTTTATTAATAATTATAATATATTTTATGAATAACCGGACGAATCATTCTGCTTCTAATTGGGTTCTTACTTTGTTGAACTATTTTAATGGTCTCAATTCATTGTAAATATATTTTGCGTTTTAACTATGACTCAACTATATAACTTATATTGACTATGTATTGCGGATTTTATTAGAATTTTATGTATTTATTTATTATCGTTATTTATTATCACTATTTTTTTGCGCACTGAAGAGGAGCAAGTAGAGCTCGAAACGTTTGTATAATTATTATTTCAAATTAAGAATTTTCTTCTCAATAATAAAATAATATCGTATTGCTCGTTACACATGGCCTTAATTTAATAATTTATCATTGTTTAAAATTCTATCCTCTTTCTAAAAAAGGCATGTTATTGACATTGTCGTCGCTTTTCTGCGATGCTGATTGGCTGTCTCGATTCGCTGTTGTTATGTGTTATATTCAAGCATCGAGCAGCTGTTGAGAGGCTTAACAGTTTGACAGTTGTCAAAATAAAATTAAATAAAATTACAATTATTAAAAAATTAAATCTCACACACATACACACATACATTACAAAAAAACGGATAATGGCGCGCGCGAAGCGCGCGTTTGTGTTGTCTAGTTAAAGTAAACTCTACATGAAATTAATAATAGAATGTGATTGTGTTAATATTTTATTTTCACAAGGCTTAGTTGGCGAAAAACCCCTTTTTTAAATCGCTTATAACTTGAAATTATTGATGTCTCGACATTTTCGTTGAAAAAAAATCATCTCTAAATAATCCCAGGAATCTGCCATTAAAAGGTTTGCTATGAGATACCTTGTATAAAACATTGTCAAATTTGACAATGTTTCACATTTTTTCAATGAAATATAACATATTGTCACATAACTTCAAAACAAAAAATAAAACAACTGTTCAATTTAAAGTAAAAATCTATCTGTTAATTTTTTATTTATACCTGTATGTATGTGTTTACTGGATAACTAATTGTGAGTGGATTTCGGCGCGAGAATAGAATTGCATTCAGATCGAATTGAGTTAGAAAAAAAACTGTTTATTTAGTATAACTACAAAAATTTACAGTAATTATATGCCTCGAAAAACGAAGTTGCGCGGACAAAGAGCAAAAAATAGAGTTTTGATGTATTCGCAAAAGCGGTCGTACATAGACTATAGATCAGTTTTCCTAAATGTGTCAAGAATTTGAGTGTTTTGATAACAAACAGCTGATTAGACAGTCGAGGGGTAAGGAGGAACGCGGTAAGACGCGAGCGACCAAAAAAAGGTAAATGCGCTCGACTCGGATCCGAACGATTGCGAGGCGTTCTTGAGAATTTGTTTAAAGAATCAAGGGACGGCGATGAAACGAAAATGCATAGAACGCATAGATTGCATAGCAAATACATAATTCCGAGTTATACAATTTAAATATATAAATGTTTAAACAGTATGCATTCCAAAATAAATAAATAACATTAAAATTAACATTTCATATAAAGCCACACTAATATGGGGTAAATTGGGCCAATCGTCTCAATTAACCCTACGTGCTCTTCAAAATATGTCTTTATAACTTAAAAACTATTTAAAAAAGTATAATTTAAATAAGAGCTTAAAAAATATAATAATAATAAATATTAAAATGCCTTTAAATTTTTTAGAGTTATTGTTTTTTGTTGAGTAATCCAGGTAATGGAGAGAAAAAAGGTCTACATGGAATTAAGTCGGAAAGTTTTGAAAATTGGTGAGGTTTTAGATTTTTGTATCTCTAAGAACATACTAAATTTACAATCTCGATATTTTTCCGCCAATGCCACCAGTTTGATAAAATGACGGCAAAAACAGGTTTTTTCAAAATATCTCGGCTCTCATGCATTCTAGCGCAAAAATAGTTATTATGAAAAAGAAAGAATAAAATTTGCTACATAATTTTTTCGTATAATCAATAGTTTCAGTGAAACAGCCCTACGAAAGTGAAGTATTTTTTTTGTATCTAGAAAAAATGTAATTGCCATTTTACCAAGCTGGTGTCACCGGAGGAAAAATGTCAAGGTAGCAAATTTAATATGTTGTTAGAATTACAAAAATCTATAACTTCACCAATTTTCAAAACTTCCCGACTTAATACCATTTGAAACTCCCCATTGCCTGAACTAGAGACCAATGTACGGAATTACAGACAGGATCCTTCTTCCCCTGTCTCCTCTCACTCGCAGCACCGTTTCTTTATAAAGGTTTGTCAGACATCTCTCAGTTTCATTAGTTGTTTTCACACCGATTGTATCTGTTGACTATTAGACAATAAGCACGAATAGAACTATGACTCTGCTCTTTTTATGTATGTATAAGAAATTTTACTTTTTATTTTTTTTTGTTTCTTCTATGTTTAATTAATTTTAATTTTTAACTTATCTTCGATTAAATTACCGTTACAGTCTTACTTTTTGTCATTAACTCACAATCAGTCGCAAATACTTAAAGATAATATTTTTCCTACAAAACAGTTGCGTATACGAATTCTGTTATAATATGCGTCTTATCCATTGTAACAATATTTAATTTCATACTGAAGATGGTCTAAATAAGACCGAAACGTTTGTGTTACTTAATACTTTGTATTATAATAAATAAAAATCTTTGGCCACAACAACGGCTTCGGCTTTCAGTCCCCCTTTTTCTATTTGTGATTTTAATTTTACGAGCCTTTTGAGTTAATTATTTAAAGAATTTAAGTTCAAACTCTAAGTTTATATAAGAATTTAAGTTTATGATTTATAAATAAAATTGTTTTTATTATATTGCACATTAAATTGAATATTATATTGATATTATTATATTGCACATATTTGTATGCTCGTAAGTTAGTCTTTCATTATTTTTATTTATTGCGTTGTATGATACGAGCCTCTTTGTCTTTTTGATTTTCAAAAATTTTTATTTTATAAAATATTTATAAAACATTTATAAAATAACGTAGTCTAATTTGCATTATTGAAACAAACTTTTTTTACAAATATTTTTTACATTATACGAGCTTGATATTTATACCTCGATATTCTTTTTTTATCTATAAAATAAAGCAATACACGATCATTTTTGACATAAATATATTTTTACCTCTGAAACTAAATAAAAATTTAGATTACCTTTGTCTGTAGAATATTTATGTAATTTTATAATAGTTTCTAAATGTCATACTATATGTTACATTCCTCATCATAATTGAGTGTCATGTGTTGTGTGCCGTATTATGTATACAGTACATTAGCTAACAAGTGCGAGAGATCGTAAATCGGCCGAGAATGCGGAAGTTTGGCGCACGAGGCGAAGCCGAGTGTGACAATTCGCACGATCGGCCGCACATGTTGGCTACAATATTTTGTGTGATGGGTGCGTGGAAAGGGAGCCCTTTATAAAATCCCATTATGTGCGTAAAGGGTGACTTTTCGCGCGCCGGTTGCACAAAATATATTTTTATAGTTACGTAAAATAGGTTTTCCAGAAAATCTCGATCAAAGACAAACATTAATTTAAATCTTTTACATTCTTGTACCTATACTTATGTAGTTAAATATGGCATGTAAATTGCAGAGAATTCTCTTCGTTACGAAAAAACATCGGACGATCGGGAAATAAAAAATTGATATATTATGTGATTTTTGCGTACGGTTGTCCACTTATACTTGCTATTGTTTGTGTCATTATCGTGGAGTTTGTTTCCGAGTATATACCAAAAATTTTGAGGGCAGAATTAGAAAGGGGAAATTGCTGGTTTAATGCTGAAAGTACGTTTCAAATAACTTTATTAATATGTGCTACGCATTTAAAAAAGTTTATAATAGTATAAAATTGTATGACATATTTATAGATAAAGGAGCGTATGTGTTGTATTTTTACTGGATCGAAACAGCCTGTACCATTAGTAGCGTTTGTTTATCCATCTCTACGACACTGAATATCAAACGCTGCGAAAAGGATGCAAACTTTCATCTAACAAATTCGGAAAGCAAGCGATATAATGATAATAAGATATGGTGAGTATTCTGACATTTTTGCATCGCTGTGTGTGTAATGTTTGTATGCTTTGTATGCTATTTATTATAATCTCTTACAGTACATAATATAATGTATCGCACACATGTGTCTATATATATGTATCCATAATCCAATCTAATGCTCTGAGAGGAGAGCGTCTTCATCGCTATCTACAACTCTCTACTTAATAATGTGATCATCTTTTATTATATTAAGGTTCCTTGATCCTCATCGACCATGTCGAAATCGTGACGTCAGAAGCGAGAAAGTACACCCTAAAAATTTTTGCGTACCATTTTTGGATAAAAAGATATTTCGATGAGCCAACACTACAAAATGCTTCGGCACACTTGTAAAATTGTCCGAAAATTGACCTTTTCCCTTTATAATCAATCAACAGCTGTAAAATGACTGAAATATCCCAAGTATCACATAATCGTTTCAAAAATGTTTTCTAAACGTATCTAGTTTGTTAACCATTTAAGCATCAATGAGAAACCTTCACAATTAATTGTTGATCGCCAGTGATAAATTTTAACAAATAATAAGATGCAATTTAATTCGACCAAAAACTAGCTATTCATTTATTGAAAATAAGTACACACTACGTTTCGACCCACATTGTGGTCCTTTTCAAGTGCTAGAATACAAAAATACATAATTTGGCAAGCGAAATTAACATTACATTAACACTAAATTACATTAATACATACTTGTTCTTATTCAGCAATTACATTAATTAAAAATAGAAACATGAAAGTTGTCCTGTCATATCGATAATCTGTTAGCTACTGTAGACTAGTATTATGTTTTTAAATCATTTGAATAATGTTGTCATAAATAGGACTAAGATTATCAGTGTCTATTTGTAAATTAATTTTATTTGTTTGTCTTTTTATGTAGAACATTTCAGCGATCTCTCTTTTTTGTCTATTTTTCTCGATATGTAAAATACATGGCTCAAGCCATCGGAAGTCATGATTGTATTCGGTTCTATGTTTACTGACCACCGAGTGGCTTGTTTCATATCTTTTTATATTATTCTGATGTTTTTTTACTCTAGAAATCAAATGTCTTTTTGTTTGTCTTATATACGATGCGTCACAATTATTACATTCTAGTCTATATACTACATTCGTTTTATTCATCTTCGGTAATACATCTTTACCACGTTTAATTAGCGTGTTTAATTTTTTTGGAATCTTATAAATTATTAAAAATCTCTCCTCAAAGTTAAAAGTCGACCAGACTGGCAATCATTTATTATAAATAATTAGTTGAAATACAACGTTTCGGCTGTCATTGCAGTCCTTTTCAAGTAAATCTATAAAAAGTTACATAAAAATAATTATAATTTTAATACACTTCATCGCTACAAATAATTATACATTCAACTACAAAAATATGCTACCAAATTAATACAGTATACCAAATTAATACAGTAAATCAAATTCAATGCAAACGACCGACAATATTCACCATTGTTTTGATGAACAATGTAGAACTGACAGAAGTAAGCAAGAAATAAATAGATGTTAACTGTTAGCAAGAATCTTAGTCACGACGTGTTAAGAAAATCGAGACAAAACTAATGTGTCTTTCGCAATCTAAAACGTCATCACAAAGTCAAATAAATAAATAAATAGGTAAATATAAAAATAAAAATAATTTAAATAGCGTCAAGAACACGATTATAAATCCCACTAAAATTCTCCGTATCTTTCTGTAAATTAATGCTTTTTTTTACGTTGTTTTCTTATATAAAACATTTCTGCAATTTCTCTTTTTCTTGTTTGTTTTTCTTGATGCAAGATCACCGGAGAATCCCAACGGAACTCATGATCGTTGCAAGTCCGATGCAAACTAACGACAGAATGCAATGTCGTGTCTTTTTTGATATTATTTCTATGTTCTTTGATGCGCGTTTCTAAATGTCTCTTTGTCTGTCCAATATACGTAGAATCACAATTTGCACATTCAATTTTATACACAACATCGGTTCTTTTTAAGTTGTCAACCCTATCTTTTCCTTTTTTTATCAGTGTGTCTAATTTTTTTGGAACGGTATATAATACATCAATTCCATTTTTATTAATGCAACGCGTAATATTCTCGCTCAAATCTCTAATGTACGGTAACACTATACTATTTCGCGCATCAAATTTATTTCGGTTGGATGAGCTAAGATTACCGCCAAATTTAATCGCCCTACGTCTTTTGTTTATTTATTTATTTGACTTTGTGATGACGTTTTAGATTGCGAAAGACACATTAGTTTTGTCTCTATTTTCTTAACGCGTAGTGACTAAGATTCTTACTAACAGTTAACATCTATTTATTTCTTGCTTACTTCTGTCAGTTCTACATTGTTCATCAAAACAATGGTGAATATTGTCGGTCGTTTGCATTGAATATGATTTACTGTATTAATTTGGTATGTAACATATTTTTGTAGTTGAATGTATAATTATTTGTAGCGATGAAGTGTTTTAAAATTATAATTATTTTTATGTAACTTTTTATAGATTTACTTGAAAAGGGCTGCAATGACAGCCGAAACGTTGTATTTCAACTAATTATTTATAATAAATGATTGCCAGTCTGGTCGACTTTTAACTTTGAGGAGAGATTTTTATTAATTATTACTGGCGAACCTTAAGGATTATTATTTGTCTTATAAATTATTTTTAATCCTTTTTTCTTAAGAGTTTTAGAAATGTTATCAGTCAGATTATTGATATACGGTAACATAATATGTAAAGACATGTCAAATTTTTTATTGTTATTTTCATCTCTCTTGTTGTCAAAACTATTAGTAATATTATTAATTACATGTAATCTTTTTTTAATATGTTTTTTAATAACATAAGATGGAAAATTATTATTGGTTAGAATGTCTTTAATAATTTGAATATTGTCACTATGAAATTTATTGTCAGACAGTAGAATAGCTCTATCGACTAAGTTGTTAATGCAATTAATTTTATATTTGAATGGGTGCGCGGAAAGAAAATTGATATATCTTCCCGAAAAAGTAGGCTTCCTATACCAATTAGTGATCAGTCTCCTATCATTACATCTGATGACACTCGTGTCAAGAAACATAATACTGGTCTACAGTAGCTAACAGATTGTCGATATGACAAGACAACTTTCATGTTTCTTAAATCGGCCAACAGAGCCAAAACACCAAAAATTAATTATTCGAAACTGTATCTCTTGGTTTGAGATCACTAAGTTCCATATATAAATTAATCTCGAAACTTACATATGGAAAAATAGGCGCGAAAAATATAGGTCCAAAAAGTCGCTGAAGCGGGAATCGAACCCGCGTCTTTCACTTTCCGGGCGACTGCTCTTACCAACTAAGCTATTCAGACCCTTTCGATCCTATATTTTTCATTTGCCTTTTAGTAGATGTTAGTAAATAACGCCGTGATTAGGCCAAGGCGTGAATAAAATCAGAAAGAAATATTTTTATTAAAAGGGTCTGAATAGCTTAGTTGGTAAGAGCAGTCGCCCGGAAAGTGAAAGACGCGGGTTCGATTCCCGCTTCAGCGACTTTTCGGACCTATATTTTTTCGCGCCTATTTTTCCATATGTAAGTTTCGAGATTAATTTATATATGGAACTTAGTGATCTCAAACCAAGAGATACAGTTCCGAATAATTAATTTTTCGTGCTTTGGCTTTGTTGGCCGATTTAAAAAAACATCATATTTACAATCAATTATTTTTATCAGTTTAATTTTTTGGATACAATCCTAACAGGGATCTTAAATATTAAACTGATTATTTAAAAATCAGACAAAAAAATGTCCAAATAAATGAAGAAAATAAAATAGAAGAACTATTTTGCAATATTTTATAAATATTTTATTAACTTTGCAGAAAATATATCAGCGTTGTAAAAATTATTGAACCATATGATTTAGGAGCGGACATAGCGGGCATATTATATTATTACAAATTCATTAATAAAGTGTATAAAACGGTAAGAAAAAATGATACTTTGAACGCTTCTTAAACTCAAAAATAAACGTTTTTCTTAATATGTTTTAAGTGGACATTATAACTAAGTAGACATTATAATAAAAAATGTTTTCGAGAGTCAGTTATGAAACGTTTCTGAAACGAATGTGTGCGATCTGGGATGAGGCCCAGTCCGTCTAGTCTTTATACATGCGCAATTATTCCGCATAACGATGTCTGATGTTTCAATTATTTTACGGCTGTTGATTGATTGTCAAGAAAAAATGTTAATTTTTGACCCTTCTTGCAAATGTGCCAAAGAATTTTGTAGGGTCGGTTCATTGAAATATTTTTTTATCTAAAAATGGCACGCAAAAATTTTCAGCATGTATTATCTCGCTTCTGACATCACAATCCAACATAGTCGCGGCGAGGATCAAAGAGCCTTAATGAGATTTATGGAAATACATTTTTGTCAATATCTATGCTGGCAACATCACATAATTGCTTGATTAGTATTCCAGATTCCTTCCATTCCAGAAAGAGAGAGATGATTATTTGAAACCAATACATTTTCACAGTATTCATTCTTTACTATTTTGTTTTTTTTCATTTTTTCTGTTATGTAATACATAATTTATAAGAAAAGAAAAACATTTATTACTGTAACTTGAATCGTGTCTTTTCGAGAAAGTCTGCAATTCTCGAAATGTCGTAAATAGTGAGAATAAACGAATATACTTTAATTTCATAAAAAATACATTTTTAAAGAATTTCTTTAAATAATTATTTTTTATTTCCCTCTTTTTTAGAATTGTAATTTGTTCCATCATTTTTCAATTTAATAATTTGGTAAAATATAATTTATTATTTTTATTGAAAGATGACTAAAAATATTACTACATTTGTTTGCAGGTTTAATCTCTATATGAAATTATTTATGCTGATGTTTATCATGATGGGTATAAATTGGTCTATTCTTACAACATCGTGGTGGTTTGCATACTTAACTGATTATTATTATTACATTACTTGTGTTAGTGGTTTGTTAGATGTAGTGCAGAGTTTCTGTACCTTTATCATATTTGTATGGAAGAAGAAAATTAAGTTTATGTTACTGAAACGATTCGGATTCGACACGACTCGAAAGATCGACTTAAATACTATATCTGAGGAATCTATGAGGACGAGTCAAACCTTTGCAATGACGAAAACTGTCACACGACAGATTCGTCTGATGGGATTGAATTCGAATGTTACTGAGTGTTAAAAAAGAGTTTTATCACAGATCAAAAATCAACGATTAATCGCAATTTAATATTATACCTTATAATTAAAATCGAAAATAAATTTACAATATTATATTTTGATGTCGACGTTTCTTTAAAGGATTTAATTTAAAATTTCACATAAAAAATTTGTCTTACGGTGCATATATAATTAAGTCAAATTAATGATTTAAATTTTTAAACCTTTTCCTTCTCTCAAAAAATAATCTTGCATGAAAGCTATACAATATATTGTGCTTTATTGTTATAAAAAATATTTCTAATTCTAATAAAGACATATTATATATTTATAAATATATATATATATATATATATATATCCTAGCAAACACCGATATATAATTATTACATTGCTATAATAAAATGGAATATAACAGGTAATATAACGTGTACGTTACATGTAACATCGATGTTAGTTGTAATTTCCCACTCATAGATGTAACATTTTAATATAACATATATTACATTGTAGTTATATTGTAATTATATACCAAATAGCACATTGATGTATTGATAAGTCAGTGGTATCTTGGGATATAATGACTATATAACTACAATGTAATATATGTAATATTAAAAATGTTACATCTATGAGTGGGAAATTATAACTAACATATACGTTACATGTAAGATGCTTAAGTATATAACATTTATATACTGTGTTTGCTGGGATATATATTTATACCATCAAACAAAAGATGTATGGCTTTAAGTGGACCATAAGATGGTATAAATATATACATATATATTATATACCGAAAACTGAATGTTTCACAAGATATATATTTTATATGTAAAAAGATTGTAAACTTTAGGTCTTATAACTCAAAAAGTACTTAAAAGAAAAGTTTTTTTATTATAGTGTTTTGGAAAACTTTCAAGATAAGCTACAACAGTATGCAATAAACAGTAGGGGGGTGCCATTTAAAAAATTGAAAGTGACTTTCACATGACCTTCAAATGATTATCTAAGATTAAACCAATTATACCATCTTATAGTCCACTTGAAGCCATACAACTTTTGTTTGATACATTTTTCTCTGAAATGCTTTGTTTCCGAGATACAAGTTTGTAACTCTTCATTTTGAACACTTAATATATATATATATATATATATATAGTTACAAACTTGCATCTCGAAAACAAAGCATTTCAGAGAAAAATGTATCAAACAAAAGTTGTATGGCTTTAAGTGGACCATAAGATGGTATAAATATATACATATATATTATATATATTTATACCATCTTATGGTCCACTTAAAGCCATACAACTTTTGTTTGATACATTTTTCTCTGAAATGCTTTGTTTTCGAGATGCAAGTTTGTAACTATATATATATATATATATATATATATATTAAGTGTTCAAAATGAAGAGTTACAAACTTGTATCTCGGAAACAAAGCATTTCAGAGAAAAATGTATCAAACAAAAGTTGTATGGCTTCAAGTGGACTATAAGATGGTATAATTGGTTTAATCTTAGATAATCATTTGAAGGTCATGTGAAAGTCACTTTCAATTTTTTAAATGGCACCCCCTACTGTTTATTGCATACTGTTGTAGCTTATCTTGAAAGTTTTCCAAAACACTATAATAAAAAAACTTTTCTTTTAAGTACTTTTTGAGTTATAAGACCTAAAGTTTACAATCTTTTTACATATAAAATATATATCTTGTGAAACATTCAGTTTTCGGTAACTTTAATACCTTTATGCACAGAATAATAAGACCAATCAATTAGTATAAGGAAAACATATAATTAATTTTAAAAAATTATTTTGTGCATAAAAACTTAATACGGAATGCGATCATTAAATATTTCTACAGCATAAACGACTTCCGACTTGGCCTATTAGATTGTCGATTGTTCTTGCTATCGATAATTGTGAGCAACTTGAGAGCAACTGTTACTTTCTTAAGAACCGATTATATAAACGATTACTGAAAATTACAGAGCAACTTGACAAAAACAGTTTCTGCTTAAAATCTTAATTCAATTAGTTGCCTTTATGTTAACCTAAACGAAATTACTGTTATCTCGAATATGATAGCAACATATTGACAATTGAATGAAAACTTGTGCCAAATAACGATTTTCATTCTTATACCAAGAAACGCTTGGCTATCTGAATAAACAATTTATTAGCCACACAAATTTCGTGTACTACACATCTAGTTTTAATAATAATATAACAAGTAAGTTTTATTTTTATATTTTTTATGTAATTTTAAATTTTTTAATAAATTTTTTAAACCGAAACAGGTTATTTATCATTTTATACCATTAGCTATAAGTCTTCTTAAATTTACGATATTTTATTGAGAAAAAGGCAGTTTAATACCTACTTATGTGCAAAAATTTTATAAATTAAGAAAAACTAAATACAAATTAAAATTAAAATTTCTTAAATTACACTTATATTTCAAACTTTTTTGAATCACAGATATTATTTTAAATGTTTTGCAACCGTCTCTCTGTTCTCTCCGTATGAGAGAGAGAGAGAGAGAGAGAGAGAGAAGAAATATTAATCAAACCAGTTGCTTAATGGGATAGAATAATAATAATGTATTTCGTATTCGAGGTGAGAAGAAAACAATGTGCTGGTATAATATAAACGTCGAGCTCGAAGGAGATCGCTGATTTCTTAGATTATTATTATCGATACTCTCCTTCTCTCATTATTAGCTCGGAATCTTTATCTTAATACTCTAACGGACTTCGTCCCTTTTCAACTCTGAACCAGCGATAACAACTTTTATATTCCTTACACAAACGACTCGATTTAACATTACAACGAATTCACGATTTTACAATGATTGTCGACTCGTTTCGGCGCCCCTCGGAGAGGCAAAGAAGGCGAAGAATTACTCAATTAATTAATTACGCGGATTTCGACGCGAGTCCCGTGCGCATCACACGAAATTCTCGGTGACTGTAGATAATTAATTTGCAACGAGCTCATATATTCGGTAGCGCGAAAAATCTTTATCGACACACGGGTCCCGGCCGATTCCGCGCTTACTGTGAAGTCGAAAAGGTGGCCTTACAAAAGAGATTATTGCCGCAGGATGCAGGTCGAGAATCCTTGATCCGCAGAGAACATCGGCTCGTCGAACAATGATTCCGATTCGGGCCGGCGGTACGTTGGTAACTACGCCGGGGGAGAAGTAGGGCTGCGCGCGCTATCCCAGGTCGGTTGCCATGCCTCTTAGCGGTGTTGCGCGCCGCGTCAGACCCTTGATCGATCTTTGAATCGATTTCCACTGGTCTTGCTGGTCGCGGATTTCCTGCCGCCAACTTTGAATCCGGCCCTCGGGAGTCTCGTCGCCGCAACTCCATCCTCGGCGGCTCCGTTCGCATCTTGTACGGCCGCAGGGTGACCCTCGTTACAGCCTTGCCTTGCCGGGGTGATCAGTGCCGGACGACCCCTGGGTTCTTCCGAAATGCGATGGCGGGCCTCTCAGGGGTAGTCATCCTCGTGGAGGGATGCAGACGCTTTTTTTCTCCCTTGTTCGGACTGCTGATGGTCGACTCTCCGAGGCTCTAAAGATCGTTCCGGCAGTATTTACCCCTTATGCGACTCGGGACCTTGTATAACTTTATTATATCGGTTACTCATCGGGGCGGGCGCGCAACCTCCGTTCCTCGCGCATCACGGTCTTTCTCCCATAGTTCCTCGGGGTCCTCTTCTCTCTAAAACAATTTAGTACTCCTGGCCCACCACCTCGACTCTCGCTACCGAGTAGTGGCGAGTCGGCGAAGAATTCGCCGCTTGCCCGCAAAATGTACAAGAATTCGGAGCATTTCCGACTCTTCCCGGTCGGACGCGTCCGCCCTTGTGACGGGCGCAAAAAGGCCACGTCACAGTTTCGAAAAACAATTTTTTGCGTAGTCTTTTATTTTATTTTTGGCCAGGTTATTGCAAAATTCCTTTTTATACAATATACCGATAAATTAAAATAACAAAAAGTTCGCAGATAAAAATATCCTAAAAAAATCATAAAAATGAAAAGGTCAGGCCATGTTCAAAAGAAGGTACTCAAAAATTTAAACGATCTAATAATAAATTATCACGAAAAGTAACTGATATGTTATTCAAGGTGCCAGTTCAAAGTGAACATACGTAAAGTGTATATTATCTAAATTTAGTAATAATATATTACCATGAAAAGTAACTGTGATATTTTATTCAAGGTGCAAGTTCACATTGAATATACATACATATAAGTAAAACTGATTACAATTTGATTCTAGAAAATAAGAGCGATATGTTATTCTTAATGCACAAAATATAATAGTCGTTTATAGAGATTTGATTTGAAATTCATACTAGCCCGTACAATGAAAAATAATTGCTCGTAATTCCAGAGTACCAATTTGTTAATGACTCAAAAAAATAACATGGCGGCCTGCTCTCAAAAAACTTTCGATGGGTAGAATAAATAATTGAAATAAGAGTTGTGAAAATTGTATAAATTAAAAACCTCCAATCTTTTTTTAGTAAAATTTCGAATTTTCGTATCAACTTCCGATTTGTGTTATACCGTATTTTCAGGGAGTAAGTTATTGATCAGAAAACTTTGCCTTGTTGCTCGAAACGGGTATATATTAAGTAAAATTTATAAATGTACAGTTCTCAGGTCAACTACAATAAAGCTATACGCTTAAAAAGTTTACTGATTATTTGTCGTAATATACAATAAAAAATTACATATTAATTATTCAAGATACAAGTGAGAAATAAATATCATTAAAATATACAAAAAAAATTTATCAATTTGACTCTGAAAAGTAAGTGACATGGTTCTCAAAGTGCAAGGTTTCATTTGACTTACAATTTTCTTCAGAAACACAGAAGAAAAAGGTATTTGTATATAGTTTTGTATATTCACTTCGTTGTGTGTGTAGAGCTTTTAAAAATACGTTGAATCCTTATTCTAATCTAATCTTCTTCTAATGTAATACTTTTCGCATTTCAAATGTTGTAGTAATTATTCTGTAATGGCTTTGACATTATTTCTAAATGGATCGAGAAACATCATAGTTTTTTGAGAGCAGGCCGCCATGTTATTTTTCTGAGTCATTAACAAATTGGTACTCTGGAATTACGAGCAATTATTTTTCATTGTACGGGCTAGTATGAATTTCAAATCAAATCTCTATAAACGACTATTATATTTTGTGCACTAAGAATAACATATCGCACTTATTTTCTAGAATCAAATTGTAATCAGTTTTACTTATATGTATGTATATTCAATGTAAACTTGCACCTTGAATAAAATATCACAGTTACTTTTCATGGTAATATATTATTACTAAATTTAGATAATATACACTTTACGTATGTTCACTTTGAACTGGCACCTTGAATAACATATCAGTTACTTTTCGTGATAATTTATTATTAGATCGTTTAAATTTTTGAGTACCTTCTTTTGAACATGGCCTGACCTTTTCATTTTTATGATTTTTTTAGGATATCACTTACTTTTTAAAGTACAGATATATAGAGCAGCTTTCTAGTAATTCAAGTATCACAAATATATGTATTTTCGATTCTTATCACATAACTTTGTATAAGTAACAATTTATGCAATACAGTTCAAAATAATTGAAATATATGGTATATATGTACATATATAAAATATATAATTATATTATAGTATACATATATATTTTATTTAATCATATATGTAAATGTTTGTATAATTGTAATAACTTTTAACGATACATTGCACATTTATTTCAATTGCAACAGAATGAATTTATATTCTTGTATAAATATTGAAAATAAAGAATGGGCCCCTCCATCGCCCATTCTCGTGAGAACGCAACCATATATTTTTCTTCGTCTCTCCGATTTTAACACGACATACATATTTCTGTCTGATAATTTTTTTCTTGATGATACTTTTTGAAATGTCATGAAGCCTAGGTCAACTTAGAAACTTATTGCACTCGTTTTAATGCAGCGCTTACAGCAGCTTTTATAAAGCGCCAGAGCAGCCGATATTTTATTTTGGCGCTTACGGCAACTTTTATACAGCGCTAGAACAGTTGATGTTTTAATGTAGTGTTTACGGCAGCCTTTATACAGCGCCATTATTTAATCTGTTCTAAGAACAATATGTATGCCCCTTGTGCTCCTTTGGGCCATTTTTTCTTGAACACTTCCATATCATTAGGGTAATACCATTCCGATTTTGTGTCAGCTCTCAACATACACGTGTAGTGACCACGATTTCTTCACCTTCGTGAAATATAGCGCTTATTAGCTTGTACTTTTTTTTATTAATCGTGATATTACTCGTCGGCACGGCGGTAATCCGATTGTTGATCATTTTTTTAGAAGCACCGTTTACAAAAGTATATAAATTGAGCTGTATTACTACGACGGATAAAGTTGATTCGATTACGGTTTTCTTTTTCAACACGGTGCCCTTACATTCGTTACAATTGCCGTTTATCGTTTCCCATTTAGAAAATTCTACATTAATCAAACTTTGTAGAGTGACACCTTTTTTCCTTTTAATGTCGAATGTATAGGTAATATTAACAAACTACTGCTTTCCAGCTTAGTTACATTGTAATTACATTTGACATTCGAGCAACATGTTACGTGCTTTAATTCGAGTTTTAATACATCATTGATGTCGGAATACGTCGACATTAGAGCCGTAAAAAATTCCGAAACATCTTGTTGTGTTCGTTCTTCGAAGCGTTTTCCGACAGATCTTCTAACCGCTTGAATGTTGCAATATTTACGTTCACCATACGCGCAGATAGCATCAATCAATGCATTCGATGCTTTATTTTTCAGTATTTGTTGCCTAATACGTACGCAATGAAACGCACATTGTAATATTACATTAGCGTAACACGAAACAGCATCGTTATTGCAAAGGCCATATATTTTCCACGTAACTATACTTTCTGGTTCCTCACAATCATAATTCTGCATATCATCAATGATATTAGGGATATCCCATCGACGATCGTACATTTTCACAACCTTTTTCTCGGACGGATTGATTTGTGGCAGTTCAGATTTGAATATAGATCTCAGTCGATTATATTCTACAATGGCTCTCGAGTTTGCTTTAACTGATGCTGGATTGAAATTTATCAAATGTAGGCCTTCCAATTTACTTACTCGTGACAAACCTACATAGGCTTGACCATCACTGAATACAGTCGTTCCTAAATCCATCATTGCATTGTTACATGTAATTCCTTCGATTATAAATAATTCGACATTCTTTAATTTGTCTCTCAAAGTTTTCAAGACCATGTCTGACAATTGCGTATATTTTGGTGTAGATTCATGGCTAACCGGTAGTTGAAACATTCTATGGATTGTCAAGCCATCGATATTGAATGCTGCGATACCCGTGGGAGCAAATATGGCAGTCGTTTTTTCCAAATTTATTCTGATCCAATGTTTAATCGTTTCAATTAGAAAACGTTTCCCTGTACCACCCTCGCCACTTACGTACAGTCGCAGAATCTGATTCTTATCTTGTAAAACTTGGCATACTCCATCAAAGACTCTTTTCTGGTCTTTGTTCAATTGCGACATCATTTGCGATAAATCAATCGGGTCGTCAATCTTACCAAAATCTTCCAGATCTTTCATCGCGTCGTCAGCTTCTATCGGATTACAATCCAGTTCATCGTCATCGGATTTGTCTCTGTCTGCTGTTTTCAGATTATTTTCGCGCTTCTCGATTAATTCAGCAACGTTCTCAAAAGCTTTCTGTATTTCTTCGAGCCTTTCGTGATATTTCATTACCTTCGTTAAAACAGACTCTGAATTCTTAAAGGCATCCGTGTAAGTCTCGAATGTACCTTTGAGTTCACTCAAATCTCTCCATGGTTTGAACAGAAGAAGCAGCGAGTAAAAGTATTTTTCGGGCTCAGTTTTTATATTAAATCGATAATGGTTAATTAAATAACCCTTTTTTCGTTTTTTTAAAAATAAACCCGATGCCAGTTTGTAACACTTGACTTCGTCATTATTTGACATCTGTTTCGTAATTTCCCAGAATCTGGCAAAATCGTACAAATTCAATGATTCTAATTCCTGAGGTCTATTTGGATAGTAATCATCGATGAGTGACGAACAGTAAATATTCGTAGAATTTTCATCAAGAGCTTAAATTTCATTAAATGTTTTAACTTTTCTATTTCTCACTTCATTAACATCGATCCATTTGACCATGGTATCATTATCCGTACCGTACAAGGGATTCCCTAATAGTGTATCCGCAGCTTCTAAAGCACCGCATTCTCTGTTATTTAATGAACGCATTGCAAAATTCCACAGTTTCGATGCCAAGGACTTATTCGAATCTATCACTTCAAAGTCTGTATTGCATTTTTCCGACTTTGTCGTGTATTTTGTTAAATATGAGTTTAAAAACTCTGATTTTTCTCTAATAAATTGTATGTCCATATTTTCCTCCCAGGCTAATTTGATAGACGGATTATAATCATTTATAAACCTTTCCGACTCCTTGCGAGGAAGATCGTACAATCTGCTCTTACTGCGTAAATTTTTTCTACCGACTATCGAAGTGATAACGTCTCTTAAAACGAAATTCTCAGTAACTGGCCGAGGAAAATCGAACCGACACTTTCTGTATATATTAGTTTCCGTTTTTTTTGTACGCATGCAATACGAGTTATGTTTATGATTCTGATCACTTATTACCGTATCGTACAACGTTGGCGAAACATTTTCATCTGGAATTTCACACGTTACGTAAATTTTGAATAAACGTAGCAACTTCTTCATCCGGCGATTTTCCTAATACTGGAGCATCTTTTATCCAAATCATACAATGCATGTGCTGGATACTTCTACGTTGATATTCCAGTCGCCAGAAGTAATGAATAACCTTTCCTATTGGATTATCGGACGAACAAATAAAATCAATCATGGCTTTGAGTTTTATGCACATGAATCTAGAAGTACTTACAGGATCGTATGCGATTAGTTCGCTGATGCCTAACTTCTCTTTATCGGGATTCATATCTCGTAAATATTCACCCAAATCGGACCATTTCCATTCACTAGGACTCAAAGTCAAAAACCACGTCGCTGGACCGTAATGCAAAGTCATGCATTTTACATTATTGGACGGTTGTCGCCAAAATTGATCCGTATTTCTCAATTTTGCGAAAATACTCATTAAATTCGATTCTAATTGGTAACCTTTCAATTCGTTCAAGTATCTACCAGCAGTGTATCTCTCTCGTGGGTTAGTAACCATCATTGTATAATAGATATTACTTTTCAACTGTCGGTAGTTAGCATCATTGAGAAGGAAGAACAGATACTGCAGATTCAACCTGAATCTACTATGTTTCGACATCAATCGTGTTCTAATAAATAAATATTCCGGCAATGCAAAGTTTCTATCTTATCGTTGTCCATTGACACCATCAGGATATAAATCAGGGAAACACATGACATCCAGATATTTATAACGATTATCCATTGGAAAATCTTCAATTTTCACCATTTGATAAAGCTTCAATGCAGATTCGTTATCGATTCTTTTCGCGTGTATTGGGTATATTGTATACTGATCGTTAATATCCGAATGTTCAGTGATTTGTGTGAGAAAAGCCGTACGTTTTAAAACGGTTTGATCATTATTATTTTTGTTTTGCTGTACATTGTACAAATTCAATGCTGGTAATTCCTCAACCACCTCATTTATTTCGTCATTGTCGCTTTCCTCATCGACAATCCTATATTCTGTTTCCTGCAACTTATCCTTTAATAGATCATCAGATGACGCTGGAAGACGAATTTTTGAGTAATGAGGATTATTTTCTTACAACCATTGTAAAGCCTTATACATTTTATTAATATCTACCAAATTTTCCCAAACCACTTTAGATTTCTTGGGTATACCTCGAACGAGAATGTGCAACTCGTGATTCAAATTTATAGGATCTTCCGGAGGACATACCTTATCCAATGTTTCTTGTAAAGGCAGAGGCAAATGAAATGTTCTACCTTTTCCTAAACAGAGTTCAATTATATAAGTTTTTTGATTTAAAATGTGCTATATTTAAATCATTTAATTATTTTTTTCGTTCAAGTACAATTAACAGCAAAAACTGCATATACGTAGGTATGTATTTGACTCTACTGCCATTACTTGAAACAAATACATTATTCGATATTAACAAATTGGAACTCTGGAATTACGAGTAATTATTTTTTATTGTACAGACTAGGTTTAAATTTTTGAGGACCTTCTTTTGAACATGGCTTGACTTTTTCATTTTTATGATTTTTTGGAGATAGAGTGAGAGAGGACGAATGAGGGTAAAAGAAGACGAGATAGGCGAAAGAGGGTGAAAGAGAACGAAAGAGGGTGAGAAGGTTTTGGGGGTTTTAAAGGGGTGAGAGGGGGTTTAGAGGGGAAAAAGGGGGGGTTGAAAAAAACCCAAAAGGGGCAAAAAAAGGGGGGGGAGAGAACAAAAGAGGGGGAAAAGGGCGGGGAAAAGGGGGGTAAAAACCCAAAAAAAGGGGGAAAGATTAAAAGGGTTTAAAGGGGGAAAGAGGGGGAAAAAGGGGAAAGAAAGAGGGGAAAGGGAAAAAAGAATTTAAAAAGGGGGAAAGAGGGGCAAAATTTTTTAAAAGGGGTTTTAAAAAAGAAAAAAGAGGGTGAAGAGGCCCAAAAGAAGAAAAAGGGAAAAACTTTTGGGGAATGAAAATTTTCAAAAGGGGCGAAACAGCGTAAAAGGGGGGAAGAAAATTAAAGAGGGTGAGATAGGCAAAAAAAGGGGGGGGAAAAGAATAAAAAAAAGGGTTTTTAAGGGACAAAAGGGGGTTTAAAGAGGACGAAAAAGGGTTTTAAAGAAAAAAATCGGGAAAAAAAAATTAAAGAAGGTGAGAGAATACAAAGGGGGGGAAAAAAAGCCCCAAAAGGGTAAAAGAGGTCGAAAAGGGGGTTTTGAAGGACAAAGGGGGTTTTAAAAATGTCAAAAAAATGATGGAGGGCAAAAAAAGGGGGTTTTAAAAAAAAATAAAAAAGGGGGGAAGAGGCCCCAAAAAAGGGGGGAAAGAAAGGGGAAAGAAAACAAAAAAAAGGGGAAAAAAAGGTTTTTAAAAAAAAGAAAAATGGGGTTGAAGAGGACAAAAAAGATTTTTAAGGGGACAAAAAAGGGGTTGGGGGGGGAATTTTAAAAGGGGTTTTAAAAGAAAAACGAAACAGAGTGAAAGGGGTGAGAGAGAAGGGGAAAAAGGGGGGAATGGGGCAAAGGGGGAAAAAAAAAATAAAAGAGGGTGAGAGGAAAAAGGGGATTAAAAAAAGGCCCAAAAGAGGGTGAAAAAAATAAAAAGGGTTTTAAAAAAAAAAAAAAGAGTTTTGGGGAAACCAAAAGGGATTTAAAAAAAAACGAAAAGGGGTAAATGGGCGAAAAAGGGGGGAAAAGAGGGACGAAGGGGGTGTAAAAAAAGGGACGAAAGGGGTTTTAAAAAGGGCGGGGGGTTTAAAAAAGGACGAAAGGGGTTTTAAGGGAATAAGGGGGGGGGAGACAAAGGAAAGGGGTTTTGGGGACAGAAAAAAAGGGGTGGGGGGGAATTTTAAAAGGGGGTTAAAGGGGTGAGAGAGAAGAAAAAGGGTGAAAAGGGAAAAAAAGGGGTGGTGAAAGGGAAAAAAAAGGGTTGATTGGGGGCGGAAAGGGGTTTTGAAAGAGAACGAAAAGAGGGCAAAGGGGACGGTAAAAGAACGAAAAAGGGGTTTGAAAAAGGGGTTTTTAGAGGGAAAAAGGGGGGGGGAAAAAGGGGAAGAAAAAGAGGGTGTAAAGGGGGGAAACCAAAAGGGGATGAAAAAAGGTTCGACGGGGGGGGAATGGAAAAGGGAAAAAAAGGGGGGGAAAAGGGGGGACAAAGGGGGGAAAAACAAAATGATGGGGGGTAGGGAGAATAAAGGAAAAAGAGGGTGAGGGGGGCGGAAAAAGGGGAAAAGGGGGAACGACAGAGGACAAAGGGGAAGGGGAAAAGAGGCAAAGGGGGATGGGTAAAAGGGGAAATTAATAAAAGGGGTGAAAGGGGCCCCAAAGGGGGTGAAAAGGGGAAAAAAGGGAAAAAACAGAGGGAGAGGAAAAAAAAAACAAAAAAAATAGGAAAAAAGGGGGGTGATTAGGGCAAAAGGGGGGGGGAGTGGGGGGGGGGGGCGGGGGGGGGGGGGGGGGAAAATTTGGGAGGGAAAGGGGTGGGTGGAAGTTGGGGGGTTTTGTGAAAAAATTTGAAAGAGTTTATAAATTTTAAAAATTTATTATATTCAATTCCTTGATGACGTCAGCGGACGCGGACAGAGAAGACGACGTTACTTCATTTTTCATGAAAAAAACGTCACTTTTTGACCGCTTGTATCTCCAGAACGGCTTGACCGATTTTATTCCTTCTTGGCTCAAATTACTCGTGGCGATGCCGCCTTTCAGGTTATATTACGTGCAATTCAAAATTTTTCATATTTTAGTAGTTCTACACCCCCAAAAAATGGACTTTGATGGTGCAGGATAAGGAGACTTGTAGTGTCTTTTAAGGTCTTTTAGGGTTTGAATTAAGGTCTTTTAGGGTTTGAACATGGCCGGAGACACTACCGCGTCTCCTAATACCTTTGACCAAATTTTTTCTTTTAGAATGTGTCGTTAGTTATATTTCGAAATTTCGTGCATGTGGAACGTACATTTACAATGTCTTTCAAGCAAATATTCTTGTTTTCCATAATTGTGAAAATAGTCTTGGGAGGAAAATTTAGTATCGTAGCCATTATTTAATGCAAATAATATACAGGGTAATTTAAAACCTCTGCGACAAACTTTGAGGGTTGATAGATCTAACAATGAGGAACCTTTTTTGTTAAACAATCTATGTCTTTTGACGCGTCGTTTCGAAGTTACCGTTGATTTTTTTTATTTATTTTTTTTGCGCGGGCGTACATCAATGTAATGCGAATGTGGGCACCCCTATTTATTTGTTGACATGTTTGTAAGAATCGTGAAGGGTTGGAGACGATCCCATACACTTGAGCCTTGGTGCTTACGGTAAAACAGTACTGTAATCGTTATCGTCATTGACGCATCGGGTACAACCTTTGGTCATCGCTCGTATAAATTTAATGAATTTGAATAAGATATTGTTCTATATATAAGAAGCTATCCCAGTTTGATTAAAATCCATACACATACTCAACACTGCGCCTGTAATAGACACGATGCTAAATATGATAAAGACTTTCGCGAAAGCAGAATTGCTAAAGCTTATAAGTTAACACAACATGTTATTCGATATTAGTTTGAGAAGAATGAAAAAGAAAGCGAGATGTAAATATATATTTATTATTTGAGATACACTGTCATTCCAACTTGGAGACTGTGCAAAAGTTTTTGTCCATCGACATTTTGCCAAACGAATATGGCGGGAAAGCGGGATCTATCGAGGTTTCAGTACGATGAACATATTGGACAGGTAAATAAATCCCTATGAGTTGAGAAATTTCCAAATGCGGATAGCTTGTTCGGTGTGGACGGTAGCTTTAAAAAATTAGAGCTAGATTGAGCCAAATAAATACAAAATCAAAGATTTTTAAAAGGATTTGTAATTTTTTATCTCCTTCAAATATATATAGTAAAAGATCATAGTCTCATATTAATCGATCATTTCTTTTTATTATTGTAACTCGAATTATATTTTTGTACAGATAAATAAAAAAAAAGAAAAAAATGTAATTTAATTTATATTTAATTACTTTGATAATAATAACTTATTTTGCACTATACATACACATACTTTACTATATATATTGTTACGTCCTCGGAACGTCTCTTGCGCTGTCTCACGAAAGGTGTCACACACACTCTCACTCGCGCCCGGAATGAACAAACTCTCGTAATGTGGAAAGGAGTTTTGAAACGACCCAATACAATAAAGTGAAGAAATACAATATGTAATAGGCCAGAATGCTCATCGGTCTCGTAAGCGTCCGCACGGTGCGACAGCTAGACCAAATCTAGTCATGGCGCCGGAAAAACATCCGAATGCCGGTTGTCTATAAACAACCCTCCTAGCGATGATGCTCAGGGGATGAAAAGGGATGAAGGTGCTCAGGGGATGTAAACCAGAGACGTAACACTGCTCCCCTTCAAGATTGTCATCCCGACAATCAGAAACAGAGAGTTATCCAACGCTGTTCAATAACTCTGTATTCTGATGCCGACCTCAGGACTCTGACAAATTTTCCTGTTCTACTCTGGGCTCCTGCCACAGACCTTACCGAACAATCTGTCATTCTGGATTCCGTCGCATATTCACACAAGTTATCGTCAACTCCAGGATACCGACGAGCCTTCCTGCTCTACCCTGGGCTGCTGCCACAAGTTACCAAGCGACTTCGTCATTCTGGTCCCAATCGACTGACAGTCCAACGTCGACTCCAGGGCTCTAACAAATCATCCTGCCTTATCCCGGGCTGCTGCCTCAGGTTACCGGGCGATTCGCTAACTCAAACCCAATCGACTTTCGATGTATTGTCTTCCACGTCCTGATTTACCTGCGACCTTGTGAAGAACTTCAGACAAGGGGGGGGTAACTTCCATGGACCCATCGTCCCTTATAGACTCCTTGTCTCTGCCTCGGCATTAGCTCGAAGTCCCGCGAGAAAACCACAGATCAAAAACCGCGGAAGAGGCAGTCTTCTTAGAATGAATTGAAGACGAAAACCCTTTTTCCTGGAAAGCTCAGCTCGAAAATCGGCCTCTCCGCCATATCCAGGAAACTCTGTTTCTCCCCGAAACAAAACCGTAAATACTCCTTCAATTAAAACCTCTCCCTCGAGTGAAACTTCTCTTCTTCGGAGATTCTATAAAAAAAATATTACGCAATAATTAATTTACCCTACTTCTATCTGTTCAATTTTTCTCTAAATTTTCCATAAAATAGACATTCTCCGGACTTCAATCTATTCTAACAATTCTAATCCCTTTCCAGAAAAGAAGCTATCCTATCCGCATGTACGACCTTTTTCCTATGCCTAGGAGTCTTTTGAATACAATATATCACGTCATTAAATCTTTTAATAATCGAATAAGGACTCTCCCAATTATTCTGCAATTTCTGGGCCTTTCCTTTACTTTTTATGGGATTATATAGCCATGGGATTATATGCCTAAGAGTCTTTTGAATACAATATATCACGTCGTTAAATCTTTTAATAATCGAATAAGGACTCTCCCAATTATTCTGCAATTTCTGGGCCTTTCCTTTACTTTTCATGGGATTATATAGCCAGACTCTCATTTTTTAGAACGAGAGAATCCCTATACGACCAATAAATCTGAGCCAAAACATTCTTGGTAAGAACTTCCGAATGCAATGGTCTTTTTCCTGTTTCTTTTCCTCGTATAATAAATGAAATGCTCGGATCTTTTTGCTGTGCACGACGCCACTCTTCAAGATCTTCTCCCGCAAGCATAATGCGAGCGACCATTTTCTCTGTTTCTTCTGCGCTTTTCGTTTTGACTTTAGCGTAGTATTCGCATCTGAAAGCCTCACATGACCGCCTAGATAATCCATCGGCATTCTCGTGAGATTGTCCTTTTCGATGAATAATTTCGAACTCAAATTCTTGAAGTCTTTCGAGCCAACGAGCCAATTGTCTTTCTAGATCCTTAAAAGACATCAATCATTTTAACGATACATGATCTGTACGAATTACAAATTTTCTACCTAAAAGATAATGACGGAAAAATTTCAAAGAATCTATTAGTGCTAACAATTCTCTTCTAGTCACACAATAATTCCGCTCAGTCTTGCTAAGCGTTTTACTAAAATAAGCGATCACTTTCTCTTTTCCCATCTGTCTCTGGGATAACACTGCACCGATACCAATATTAGACGCGTCAGTATCTAAAATAAATTCATCTTCTCCCTTAGGAAAAGATAATATCGGAGAAAATGATAACATTGATTTTAATTTCTCAAAAGCATCTTGGCATTATTTTTCCCAAACAAATTTTACTTGATTCTCTGTTAATACGTAAAGGGGTTTTGCCAAAGAAGAAAATCCTTTCACAAATTTACGATAATACGAACAAAAACCGAGAAAGCTTCGTAACTGTTTTCTAGTATGGAAGACCGGCCAATCTTTCACGGCTATAATCTTTTCGGGATCCGTCGTAATGCCTTCTTCTGAAATAATATGTCCCAAATATTTCGTATTTCTTTGAAAAGAAATACATTTTTTTGGATTCATTTTTAAATTAGTTTCTCTCAATCGCAAAAATACTAAATTCAAATTCTCTAACATTTCATCAAAAGTTTTTCCGAAAATTATTACATCATCTAAATATACTACACATTTTTTCAATAAAAGGTCATGTAAGACTTTTTCCATTAATCGTCCGAAAGTCGCGGAAGCATTACATAAACCAAACAGCATTACTGTAAATTGTTACAGACCCCTGCCGATCGAGAAAGCCCTCTTTTCTTTGTCCTCGGAACGGACTTTTAGTTGCCAATAACCGCTCTTTAAATCTAATGTGGAAAACCAAGAGTTACCTGAGAGTTGATCTAAAATATCGTCAATCCTGGGAAGAGGGTATGAATCTTTTACCGTCACATTATTTAATTTCCGATAATCAATGCAAAATCTTATACTGCCGTCTTTCTTTTTCACCATAACGGCCGGAGAGACTCATGAACTTTGCGATTCCTCTATTGCTCCTTGTTTCTTCATGTCCTCAATAATTTTATCTACTTTCTTTCTTAAATGAATGGGAATTCGACGAGGTGCCTGGTTAATGGGGAGAGAGTCTTTTATGTAAATGACATGTTCTACAACACTATAGTTGCCAGCCACAATGTTTTCAGAAAATACATTAGAGAAATCATTTAAGAAGTTCGCAAAAATTTCTTTCAAATTCAAAGAATTATTTTCAAAAAGATTTCTTAAAATAGTTGGAACTTTACAAGAGTTTTCGAAGTCGATGGTCTGTCTCTTTCTCGTCTTTCGTTTACCGTTCGCGGTATTGCGTTACTTTTTAATAAAATTGCTTCGGTCTTACGTTACGATATCCGAAGCCTCGCGAACTCGCACCATTCCATTATGCCATCTACCGCGCGTTGGCCTTTTATCTCTATTTTTTTCCGCGAATTTCCGTCTACGACGACCACAAGGTCGTCCGCGTAAGTCACGAATTATGTATCCTGGCCTTCCAATCGCCGTAGGAGGCCGTCAAACATTAAGTTCCAGCAGGCCGGCCCGAGGACGGAGCCTTGCGGACAGCCCCTCGTTGCCCACTTGGATACTTCAGGATTATCGATCGAGATTTTTACCATTTGATTGTCGAAGTAATTTTGCATAACTTTATATATGTTTTGCGGACAGTCCCGGGACTTAAATGAGTCCAGTACGAGCGGCCACCAGACGTTGTCAAAGGCGCCCGAGATATCGAAAAGCAGCGCGACGGCATATCTCCCTTCGGAGGCAGAGACCATCCGACGCAACTCCACGATAGCGTCCTCTGTTGACTTTCCGGCCGTAAAGCCGAACTGAGACTGCCAGGCAGATACCTTACCCGGCGCCATCGACGTGCCTGATAGGCGAGATATTATGAGCTTCTCGAAGAACTTGCACGGAGAGGAGACATATAGGTCTATACGATTTCGGGTCCTTCGCGTCCTTGTCCTCTCCTTTCAGAAGGGCCCGGAGCGAGCCCGTCTTCCAGATCGAGGGAAAGACGCCCCACTGAAGGCACCCGTTTATGAGTTATGTGATCTGCCCGGGGATCACCTTCAACGCGATTTTCAGTAATCTAATCTCGATTAGGTCGGGACCCGGTGTCTTATTATTCTTCATGGTCTTTGCCGCCTTGACCAGTTCTCTTTCCGCGAACGCTGGCGCATCAATCGCATCGGGTGACACATCTTCCCTTTATGCACTTTGCCGGGGAGTATCGTCCGCGATTCTGTCATCCGGGATGTGGACCTCGAGCAATCGGCTGGCAGTTTCCTCTATGGTTAGTGTAGAGGATCCGCCGCCTGTTGCTTGTAAACAAAGCCCCAAGGATCCAAGTTTTCTTCAGAAGAAACGAATTCCCGCCAGCTTACGATTTTTGCCTTCTTCACCTTTTTACTATATAATCGCAAAGAAAAGCGATATTTTGCTAGTTTTTCAAGATAAAATTGGTTCTTCTGCCCGTTCTTGAGGGCACGTCTGAGTCTATATATCTCCTTCTTGGTAATCGTGAGCTCCATAGTCCACCATAAGTTGAACTTTCGGAATTGCAGTTTTTTAGGCATTAAGGACGCGCACGCTTCACAGAGGACAGTTGTGAAGGTCTTGGCCATCTCTTCGATTTCTTCCGCCGACTCCAGGTCAAGAGCCTCCAGCTTGGATCTCGAGAGATCAGCGAGGCTCCCAGAGAACCGTTCCCAATCGGCCCGACGTGTGTCGAACCGTGTGTTCCCGGCTCTCACCACTCCTTGCTCCTTCGGTATTCTCAGTCTGACGTCGACAGAATTGTGGTCGCTGGTCGTCTAGTTATTCCTTACCTTCCAATCGCCGATAAACTGGTTCATGGAGGGCGACACCAAGGTAACGTCGATGTATGACGATCCTCTTGTCGTCCAAAAGGTAGGCTTTTGTCCAGCATAATTGACCACGATTATGCCATGTGCTCGAATGAGATCTTCAAACTTTGCACTTCTTTTGTCTGTCTCTTGGGGTCCCCAGAGTGACAATCGGCATTGGCGTCTACTGCGATAATTAGTCTCTTCACCCTCAGCGAATGAAACACCATCTCGAGGTGCTTCTCTATCTCGTCTAAGTTGGGGGCTTGCACTTCCACACAGACGCAGTGGGACGTGCTAAGAAGCGAGATAAACAATATTTGAAATTGAAAGCTACTGACCGCTACCGCCGCCCACGGACGCTGCGAGCGCTCGGCAGCCACCCTCATTCCGCTTCCTAATCCGACTAGGGTGTGACTCTGGTCCCGCTTCGTGACGCATGGTTCCTGCAATAACAGGACGTCAAGTCGCTTTTTGACCACGAGCTGACGCACCTCTCCCGTCATCATAGCCGAACGCCTCATGTTCAGCTGTAAAATTCTCACTCCCATGGTTGCTAGTAAGAAGTTACCTGTAGGGTTTGCCGTGGCTTGCGGTTGTCTCACGGCCGGAGAAAACGATGACGACCTAGGGGGAGTGGTTTGCGCTGGAGGTTGTGGGACGCACGCGGTATTAATCTTATTTGCGAGGCTGTTTCCAGCTTGTTGGAGTAGATGCTAAGCCGCGAGTAGCCTGTAATCATGTCAGCTGATTGCTGGCACTGACTGCCCGTCCAACACAGATCTGTGCTTGCCACATTTGAGCCATTTGGTCTTTTGACACCGATTCGTGGCTATGCAGTATGGAGGTTCCGGTGCTACTCTCGCTCCAAACATTAAAACGCCGAACTAGAAGCCAGTCCGACGAGCGGGCATTTACGGGAAGCCCTCCTCTCCCTTGCATATGTTGACTGCCCCAGTGGCCGGGTACATTGGGTACACCCCCCTTAAGGGTAGTAAGCCCCTTCCTCGCTACAGTGTGTATACGTGAGATAGGCTCTCTTCTGAGGATAGTGAGCCCTCGCCCCGGTGTCTGCTCTAATTAGAACATCGGCCTTGAGCTGTGCACGATAAGTGGGCATTTCTGGCTGTTCCTCATCAACGTTCCTTTTGCTTAGACTCTCCTCTGGCACTCTACTCTTGCAATGTCATGCCGTTTTGGAAATTTGTACTTTTGCAGGTCTTGGGTATTCGCTACCACCGCTCGGATGATCCCTTGCGCTTTACGCTTTGGTCCCCTTGCGAGTCATCAGATTTCGTATTCTCTACCTTCAGCCCCGCTTCTTCCCGAGCACATCCACAGGGTCATAGCGCGGTGTGCCGCTCTCTAGTGCTTTCTTGGGTCCTCCATCTGGGTCCTTTGGAGTGTGTTACTCTCAGCCTATTTGGCAATGGCATGTCGCATCACGGCGTGTTGCTTTCGTTTTCTGGAGACCATAACGTAATCGGCTCCCGGGGCCACCGGCGTGCATCTCTAGGGGCCACCGCTTTCGCGGCTTATTACTTTTGCAAAGCTTGCCTGGGTTCTCCAGCTGAGTTCTTTAGGTATTTACCTGCAGTCCCTTAAGCAACGGCAGACCGCATCGCAGCGCGTCGCTTTTCTGAAGCCCATAACGTAACCAGCCCCAAGAGTGACACCAACGTGCACTCCCAGGGCTTCTGCCTTCTCGGCTAGTTACTTCTGCAAAGCCTGCCTGGGTTTTCTAGTTGGGTCCTTTAAGTACTTGACCATCAGCCCGTTGGAAGCCGCCACAAGTCCAGCTGCGACGTGTTGCTTTTCTGAAGCCCACAACGCAACAGGCCCCCGCAGTGACATCAGCGTGTTCCCTCTGGGGCCCGTCACTTCTGCAAAGCCTGCCTGGGTTCTTCAGTTGGGTCCTTTTAGTATCTAACCGTCAGCCCATTAAGCAACTGCACGTTCGATCGCGGCGTGTTGCTTTTTCAAAGCCCATAACGTAACGAGCCCCCGGGGGTGACACCAGCGTGCGTCCCAAGGGCCTCCACTTTTGTGGTTCGTTACTTTTGCGAAGCTTGCTTGGGTCCTTTAACTGGGTCTTTTTGGGTGTTTAACCCTCAGCCCATTATATTACAACGTGTTGCTTTCTTGAAGCCCACAACACGGCGTACCCCTCGAGCACTTGTGTATTATATGTTATTTGTGCTCGGATTATATGTCTTTTGCATTCGCGTTCTGATTATATTTCTGTTGCATTATATATTATCCGCGGACCGACTATATTTCTTTTTGTATTCGCGTACTGATAATAATTTTTTATTATATGTTATTCGTTACTCGTGGTCTAAATATATTACTCGCGTTCTAATTGCATTACTTTTATATATTATGTTACCTGCATTCTGATTTTATGTCATGTGCATTATTTTACTCACGTGCGGATTTGATTTCTTATTTAAAGTGTAAGACAAGCAATAAGAGCCAATCGCAGAAGACAGTGCGTTATCCCAACGAAACTAAATTTTTTCGTTAGAATTAAATATCTGTGCACAAGGCACCAAATTTTACTTGGTCACTGCCAAGATTTTAAAATATGAAATAATCTCATATTTGAGATTTAATTTCAATAATCCTTTAACCCCCCTACGGAAATAAATAAATGCAAGAGAAAAATATAGATCCGAAAGTCGCTGAATCGGGAATCGAACCCGAGACCTTTCGCTTGCCGGGCGACTGCTCTTCCAACTGAGCTATTCAGATCCTTTCGATTTTATACTTTTCTCTGATATATATAATAATGTTGACAAACAAACGCCTTTAAGCCAGCGTGTATAAGTTAAGAGTTTAACAAGGCTCTGTCATATAAATATAAATTTAAAGTGTAAGACAGGCAATAAGAGCCAATCGCGGAAGATAGTTATCCCAACAAAACTAAATTTTTTTGTTAGAATTAAATATCTGTGCACAAGGCACCAAATTTTACTTTTCATATTTTAATTTCAATTTTAAAATATTGGCAGTGACCAAGTAAAAATTGGTGCCTTGTGCACAGATATTTAATTCTAACGAAAAAATTTAGTTTTGTTGGGATAACGCATTGTCTTCCGCGATTGGCTCTTATTGCCTGTTTTACACTTTAAATTTATATTTATATGACAGACCCTTGTTAAACTCTTAACTTGATTTCTTATGTATTATACTTTATTTTGTTTTGTCTGAATAAATTTTATTTATATCAGTATTAAAAACCGCGGTGTTCTGTCGACTCTTTCTCGAGCCCTGATCCCGACTGAGCAGTGCGCCGCTCGCGAAAAGCTATTACAATATTATGTATGTATATAGCACGTGTAAAACAACGGTGACAGCAATCACAGATGACGTTTTTTAAAGGAAAATATATATATATAAGCAGCGTCTGTCTGACCGCGTTATGGACCGATTTTCGTGAAACAGGTACCAAAATGTTGCAAATTTTTCGGGGTGTGACGATGTGGATTTTTTGTTTCCACCGACCCACGCACCTATCCACGTATTCACAAATTTATTGATCGATGTTTTAGAAATTGATAATAAAATTTTCTAAATTTTTTAAGAATGGTGATGATATGGTTTTTTAATTTTTACACCCCTACGCACACATCTACCCATGCATTACCTACGCATCCACCAAGGCAATCGCATATTTATGGACTAATTTTTTCGAAATTGGTACCAAAATTTTGCAAATTTTTCAGGGAATGTGACGATGTAGTTTTTTTTAAGTTTTCACCCACCCACGCATTCACAAATTTATTGATCAATGTTTTAGAAATTGATAGTAAAATTTTCCAAATTTTTCAAGGATGGTAATCATCAGTCAAGTAATACATTCAGCAAAAATTGGAGTCATGGTCATATTTCTTTATTCGGACACAACTTTCATAACAGTTCATTGACAAGTTCATTGCCGGACTAACAGCCTTTCGCCGACTAACGAAGAGCGGTTGGTTTAGAGCAATTTCGAAGCGCCACTCTGAGTTATTAATAATAATTTTAAAATAATAAAGATTCACCGGATTAGCTATATGATTTTTGCACTCAGTGTGGACTGTTCGTGTCGAGCTATGATTGATGATTTAGATTTAATGTCAATGTATTTCGCCTTTTAATCTTGACATTAGTTTTTAATTTACTTGACATTATATAGCGACTTAGTATTAGAATTTTTATTTTTATATTTATTTAATTATCATAACGATTACTGCGCACTGAAGAAGACCTAGTACAGGTCGAAACGTTTGGTTTTGTCAAATTTAAAAAAATTTTTTTTTTCTAAGAATTAATAAAATTTTTGTGCTCGTTACACAGGGCCTAATAATATTTAATAATTTATCATTGTGGTAATCATATGGTTTTTTTAATTTTTACACCCCTACTCTCGCATGCATCACCTATGCACCCACCCACGCAATCACATATTTATGGACTGATTTTTTCGAAATTGGTACTAAAATTTTGCAAATTTTTCAAGGAGTGTGATGATGTGGTTTTTTTCTCAAGTTTTCACTCACCCACGCATTCACAAAGAGTGACCCCAAATTTAGTCTGTTTTGCGGATCTCGAAATTCGAATCAAATAGTATGCCAAACAATGCTATATGATAAGATATTAATTCCTGAAAAATTTAAAGTTGAGCATAGAGCTAGTTTTGGAGATACGGGGGGTCAAAGTGGCCAAATTCTAATATCTAAAAACAAATGTCGCAATAATTTTTTTGATAGGGCTAACGGTTTAGAAAGGACATCCTTTTCTAAGAGGAATCTGTAAGGAACTATGATTGCAAAAATAAATGTCAATATTATAAGTTATAGTTGCAGAAAGATTTTAATTATTCTAAGTATTAGAAACTGTTATATTTAAAGTATTTTGATATTTAAGAGTGCTAGTTAACAACTAAGTGTCGCCAACTTTGACACTTATAATTAGCAGTTATTACATGATATGGAACTTATAAAGGGCTCTATTATAAGTGTCAAAGTTGGCAACAGTTGTTAACTAGCACTCTTAAATATCAAAATACTTTAAATATAACAGTTTCTAATACTTAGAATAATTAAAATCTTTCTGTAATTATAGCTTAAAATATTGATATTTATTTTTGCAGTCATAGTTACTTACAGATTCCCCTTAGAAAAAGAGGTCCTTTCTAAATACCATCTTTAGATGCGGATTATTCCGGCTAAACCGTTAGCCCTATGAAAAAAATTATTGCGACAATTGTTTTTACACAATATTAGAATTTGGCCACTTTAACCCGCCGTATCTCCAAAACTAGCCCTATGCTCAACTTTAAATTTTTCAGGGATTAATGTCTTATCATATAGCATTGTTTGGCATACAATTTGATTTGAATTTCGAGGTCTGCAAAACAGGTTAAAAAACAGCTGTTCTTAAAGTCACTCTTTATTGATCGATGTTTTTGAAATTCGTATTAAAATTTTCAAAATTTTTAAACCCACATACCTACCCACGCAATTGCATATTTATGCATATTTTTCTACGCATTCGTACATTTATTCACCGATTTTCTCGAAATCGGCCTCGGAGAGATAATCGTTAAGAGGGTTGTTTATTAACAATCGGCGCTATATTCAGCAATCAGCGGTGAAAACATCAGCAAAAAATAAAAAAAATTAATATTATTTGTAAAAGATAAAAAAAACAACTAGTGATAGATAAAAAGGTCAACTTATCAAGCAATTATTAGAGTTATTCTGTCAAATAAAAATTATTCCATGTATAAACTAAACATAAAACTTGTAAACAAAGAAGGGCTATAAGAGCTATTAAACATAACAAGTTGTCAGTTGATATTAAAAAATATAACAAAACTTCATTTGAACGTAGCAAGAAATAAATAAGAAGTGATCATTTATTCGCATTTTAACGAAATAATATATACATTAAGGATAAAGGAGAAGAATTTAAAATAAATGTCGATCCTAACTCTTTTTCAGATTCTAATCCAAATCTTAGTAAAATTAATAATAATTGGTTTTCTAATTTATCTACTACTACGATACCGAACAATATAATTAGTCTGCTTCAATTAGGTGAAAACTTCAGTCTCCCTAATAATAACAAAGTACAATTAACCATGGATTTCATAAAATATTTTGAAAATAATATTAAAAAACTTCCTCCTGATAAAAGAGTTTTTGTCAGAGAAAAATCTAGGAATGTTGTGAATTCGATTAATCTATACCGATATCCGGACAATGGTTTTAACAAAATATTATTAGAATTAAGTAAAAACACTAAAAAATTCTTGGACGAAAACCCTAATCTTCTTATAACAAAAGCTGACAAGGGAAATATCACGGTGGCATTAGATAGGGACAAATATATAGAGGAGGTTGAAAACATTTTTAAAGATAGAGATACTTATATTTTGTTAAAAAAAGACCCTACGAATAGTATAGTTTCCAATCTCCGTGATCTCTTAGTGAGATGGAAAAAGAAAGATTTTATATCATTTAATACTTATAAATATTTATCATGTAGTGATGGTAATCTTCCTAGAGCCTACGGATTACCAAAAGTGCATAAAATCAATTGCCCCTATAGGATTATCGTCTCGTCTATTGATACACCATTATATAATTTAGCGGTTTTTTACACAAAATATTAATAAAAAGTATTCCAAAAGCGAGTAGCCATACAGAAAACGGCTTTAAATTGGTAGAAAAATTTTCTACATTACAATTAGAAAGTAACTCGAGTTTGATTTCATTGGATGTTGTGTCACTCTTTACTAATATACCGATAGACTTAGTATTGGAAGGTTTATCTGAGAGATGGCATTTCATCTCTGACAATTGCAGTCTTAATAAATCAGAGTTTCTAAATGGCATTAGTTTAATATTAAACTCTACATTTTTTACTTTTAATAACACCATATATAAACAAACCTATGGAACTCCGATGGGCTCCCCTCTTTCTCCCATAGTCGCTGATATAGTATTACAAGATTTGGAATCTAAAGCTCTAAACCTACTTAACTATAAACCGGTTTTTTTCCACAGATATGTCGACGACCTTATTTTGTCAGTACCTAATAAATATATTGAACATACGTTAAACACTTTCAATTCGCTACACCCGCGTATTCAATTCACAATGGAAAAAGAAAAAAACCATAGTTTGAGTTTTTTGGACATCAAGTTAATATCAAAAGACAATAAAATTACATGTGATTGGTTTAGAAAGCCGACGTTTTCTGGAAGATACTTGAATTTTCTTTCACAACACCCTATGTGTCAAAAAAGAGGAACGATCATCGGTCTGATTGATAGGGTAATTTTATTATCTCATCCTTCATTTCACCAGGATAATATAGAATTGATTATTAACATCTTAATAAATAATAATTACCCGGTAAAATTCATTTTTGACACTATTAACGATAAACTCAAAACTCTTTTTTATACTAGAAGTAATGTTAACAACAACAGTCAAAATCAGTCGAAGGATTCTCATTTGTTTTTTACTGTGCCTTACTTACCAAAGGCTACTGAACAATTGATAGGTATTACAAAAAAAGTCGATACTAGACTCTCCTACATGAGCATGAATAAATTAGGTAAATTTATTAAAACACACAAAGACAAAATACCTAAAGGAGCGAATACGAATGTAGTTTATAAAATTAACTGTAAAAACTGTGATGCCTCATATGTGGGTCAAACTAGCAGAAAACTGAATACTAGGATAACTGAATATAAAAAACATATTAACAGAAAGTGTTCCAATAAATCAGTTGTTACTGATCATAGATTAGAGTTCTCTCATAAATTTGATTGGGATGAGGTAATAATTTTAGATAAAGAACCATTTTACAATAAAAGACTTATATCAGAAATGTTATATATAAAAAGACAAACTAATGGATTGAATCTACAAAACGACACTGAATTTTTGCCTGATATATACAATAATATTATAGATTCTTTACCAAAATTGCCAGGGTTTGTAAACAGACCTTGATATGTATAATAAAGGTGAAACACCGAGTTACTGCCTCATTTGGGATTGGGAGTTGAGAAGGTAAAGACGTTCTGTCTTTAGTAAACTTTTGTTTTTGAAAAAACTGTGTCTAGGAGATCTCGCGTCTGATACTTGTAACTTCTATTAAATAATCGCCAATTTTATTTGAGTGAGTGTACAGTGCATGTTATTTTTCAAAAGTATAGTGAATAATTGAATATTATTTATTTAGATCTCCATTTAATGTCTAACAACATTTCAATATGACGATTCAATCAAGATATCTCCCTTGACCAATAAATCAGGAGGCCTATACACAGTGATTACATGGCACTGTCGCTCGATCTCAGTATGTATCAAAAATTTGCACTTGTCACACGCGATGACTTATTTAGAAACATATGTAATGAGACAAAAAACTGACTTTTTATTATCTTGACATCGTTAATTGCCGTCTTTAATGTTCAATATTACATTTCAATTTATATAATATTTGTATTGCGCTGAGGAAGGCTCGAAATGTCAGCCGAAACGTTCGCTCTAATGTGTATTTCTTATGTACCCTGGTAACACAATCTGGCAGCTCAGATACGTCCTAAAGAAGTGCACAAGAAAACTGTCCAAATTTGTGACAGAATTGCATAATATCTCTTATTGAATGAGTACTTACTGCACTATTGCAGCAGTCTGCTGTAAGAAGCTAGTATAAAATTTTATATAATTTATTAAAAGTAGACGTGCAGCAGAAATGTGAAAATAATTCTAAAGTATCTGCCCGACAGAAAAATAGCAGCAAAGCGCGTTAGACTCTTCACGCATATTTACAGCAGAGTAACAAAAGTTTTTGTCATTTAAAATGCTGAGTTTTGAGTACAGATCCGAGCGGCAGAAATGCGAAAAGAATTTGTAAGCATCTGCCTGTCAGAAAAATGGTAGTTGAGTGTATTAGACTCTTTAAACATATTGGCAGCAAAATTTCATAAATATATGTCGCTTAAATTGTTCGTTTTGCTATACAGATCCCAATAACAGGAATCCGAAAGAAACGTGCAAGCATTTGACAAAGCTTTTGACAAAAATTTCGTTATACTCTGCTGCAAATATATTTGTAGCGCATTTGGCTGTTATTTTTCTGTCAAACAGATGCTTGCACGTTCTTTTCGTATTTTTGTCATTGAAATCTTAAAATATATAAGCAGATATAAGCTATATCCGCTAGGCCACACCAAAATGGCGTTTCTTCTTAGCTATACGCCACGAACCACGAAGGGACGGTTCAGTGTACAGTGTTGTTAAATAATTTATATTATTGTGGAATCGTCAGTATATATATATATACTTCGTCATATTCATTTGAATTTATTGGAAATCATAATTGGTAAGTATTATTTCTCTTCATTAAATAGTATATTATATGTAGTATATATGTTGCACACATAACCTGTATATGGGATTTTTGATAATTTTTTTTATGCAAGTCATATAACTCTCAAATTGGTTGTTAAATTGTCATTGTAAAATTGTGTCAAATAGTGTTATATAAATATCTTTATCAAGAATATACATACTGGAATGTCAATATTTTATTATAACTTCATATATTGATTGGTATTTATAATAATAATAAGGCATATGCGCATAATAGAGAAAACATTTATAGAATTAGGAATAAATATTAAGCATTATAGGCTCATTGCACAATACAAAAGTACAAGCTGAACTGAAAATAGAAAATATTTATCAATATAGAAGCAGGGAATATCTATATATATATTGTTATCCCCTATAATATCTATCTGCATGAATAATTTTGTCTCTGCTCTTATTATCTATACTTGTTTTATTATACAATAGACCTAATGCTTAATATTTATTTCTATTTCTAATATTATTTCTCTATGATGTGCAAGGCCAGTATATATATATATATATATATATATATATATATATGTGTGTGTATACACAGTATTATTTCTTATTATTATTCAATTACAAAGAAAATTATTTATTCCGTAGACATATAAATTATATATATTATATAATTGACAGATTTTCATATGCAATTATTTATGCATGTATATCTATCTATGAATAAGTTAAATTTTTTAATAATGAATACTGCAATTAGTGATATAAAGCTTCTTGTAGGCGTTATAAATATATAAGACAATTATATTAGATATAAGTAATATAATGGTACACAATAGTATGTATATGGATATAAGTCTATAATGTGTAGTATTAATATTTACTTATATTACATAGATAAATAAGCAACCTATATGCATTGATAGATTTTATTCAAATATTATTAATAAATATTTTTATTATTATGTAACTTTTACAACTGCGTTGGCATACTTTTTATAAGTTGTTTTTGGTAACTCTTGCGTAATATAAAAGAAAATTTGCATTTATTTCACAAAATTGAAGTTGGAGGTGTTTACACTATCACAATCAATATAATATATATCAATATATATATAATTATAATACGTATTTTGTTTTACATGTAATTATATTTTGTAAACTGTAAATATTCAATTTGAAAGCTCAAATGTGACCACTTGACTTCAACATCCTTTTAAGTTATTAATAAAGATGTTTTTTTGTAATTTTGAAAAACTATAAAATATTAAGATTTATCATTTATTGTTAATTTATCTATACATTGTTTAATAAAATTGTAGCTTTTCTTATTCGAATTTTTAAGATTTCAATATGATTGGACTTTGCCTTATTACATTTCTCACTCAGTCTTAATTTTTTTGACAGTGGTGCACCTGAGTAATTAAATTGGAAAGTCTTAATTGATATCAAAGGAAACATCATGAATTGGACGAATCGCAAATCTTTTCAGAATTTATCAAGTCGTCAACAATATAATCGTTTACGCACTCGTAAAGAATTTCATCTTTCTGTAGACAGAACACACTTACAAGATCAAAATGGAAGTAATAATTCCTTAACTTATTCATTTGAAGAAAATCGTTCTTATGTGACTTGTAGAAATTTGGAAAGTAATGAAACTGAAAAAGAATTACCTTCTACCACCTACTTTGAAGAAACGTCTTTAGACTTTTTATCAGAAACGTCAAATGCTCATGATAATGTAGTAAAAGAAATAGTACATAAAGATTCACAACCTCATATCGAAATTGATTGTTTAGAAAACTTTCAAAAGCTTTTACGACAATGCTGCCTGGAAAACAATATAAATCATGTTCAGAGTAAAGCAATTTTAAGAGTACTTCGTATGCATAAATGTTTTCGGAATTTACCACAAGATAGCAGAACTCTTTTAAAAACAAGTCGTGATCGCATTAACTTAGTACCGATTGGCTCAGGTGTATATTGGCATATTGGTTTTGTAAAAACATTAGAAAAGCACCTTTCGTTTTACGTTGCAGATGAAATTCCGCCTGTTCTAGAAATAGAACTTAACACTGACGGTTTGTCATTGAGTAAAAGCAACCCTATGCAATATTGGCCTTTACAATATAGGATCATTAATATTCCTTATTTCAAGCCGGTGATTATAGGTGTATATAAAGGACTTGAAAAACCTTGCAATGTATATAGCTTTTTTAACAATTTTATTGATGAGGTAAAAGAAATTAATAATGGACTAGGAGGAATACTAATACGGAATCGTCATATTCCTATAGTGTTTAAAAGTTTTGTTGCCGACGCTCCAGCGAGAGCTTTAGTTTTAAATCATTATGGACACAATTCGTATAATCCGTGTTCTAAATGTAAAGTTAATGGCGTCCGACATGAGAATCGAATGGTTTACTTGGGCATCAATCATGAAAAACGAACAAATGAACAATATATATCTTGTGTGGATGAGGATCATCAAAAAGGAAGAAGTCCATTAGAAGATCTTGGAATACCAATTGTCACAGGAGTGCCTTTTGAAATTATGCATCTGGTATACCTTGGTGTTACTGTGAGACTATTAAGTGCGTGGTATGATGGCAAATTTGGATATGCAGGGAAACTACGTAGCTCAGCGCTTAATGAATTGTCTTCACGATATGTAGAGTTAAACAAGTTTTGCCCAAACGAATTTGCACGTCGTCCTAGATCTCTCGCGAAATTCTCTAAATTCAAAGCAACTGAATTAAGACATTTTCTTTTATATGCAGCACCAATTATTTCGTTCGGAATTTTAGCTGAAGAATTTTATTTCCACTTGCTATTACTTAATGTAGCCATGAGAATAGTCACATCAATTAAATGTTCGAAAAGGCAATTAGAAACGGCTGAGAAATGTCTACAAATGTTTGTTAAACATGCAGAATATCTTTATACAGCGAGCTTTGTAAGTTACAATGTTCATGGATTGCAACATTTAGTTGATGATGTAAAGGAATTAGGACATTTAGAAAATTGTTCAGCATTTGTTTATGAAAATAATATGCCGTTTTTTAAAAAAAATATTAGAAATCATCCACGTCCACTTCAGCAATTCGCAAATCGATTACGAGAAAAAAATTATATACAACATATACCTGAACGTCATCCTGAGAATCATCGCCTTTCAGTAATACACACAAATGGTGTTATTCCTGAATGTATTGCTAATACCAATTTTATACAATACAAAAATTATCAGTCAAATAAATTTAATTTTACAATAGATGATTGCAACAGTTTTTGCAAGATTCGGGATAAATTTATTTGTAAAATTAAAAATATTTTGACTATAAATGAAGATGTTTTCTTTGTAGTACAAACTTTTAAAAATGTTACAAATTTTTACAAATTGCCAATTCAATCTTCAACTGTCGGAGTTTATAAATGCAAAGAGTTATCAGAAGACTTACAATTAATCAGCATAAATTATATAACTGCGAAGTGCTATAGTATGCCAAGTTGGTCAGGGTCATTCTCTTCAACTCAGAAATCAGAAAAAAATATTGATGAATATATTGTTTCTACTTTGTTACATTATATTAATTAGTTTTATTCGCACGTTTATGATCGCAAATATTTTATCATATTTGCATATAGATTTAAAATCTGTCAATGTAAATCCTTCAATATATAGTTTATTTTCTTATCCCCACAACTTTATATTAAATTTATTTCCACTAAAAAATTTAAAAAAACTATATGTATATAATATATATATATATATATATATATATATTTGCGTATTGATCCGCAGCGTTATAAAAAATGTCTGACAAAGGTTCAAAATGTAATCGACAAAGACGTACAATAAGAAAGCCTAAAAAGTATTGTACTACAGATTCTGATAAGCCAACAAATAAGGAAAAGGCTAAAAATAAAATATTAGAAGAAATGACAACAGTATTCAGAAATTCTAATTCTGAAGAATCAGATGAGGCATCAAGTCAATCATCTGATAATGAATCTAATTTTTCTACTGACAGTGAGAACGATGTTGAAATGAAGAAAAGATATGAAAGAAATGAACAATTAACTCGGAAAAAAGAAGGAAATCAAGACAAATTAATAAGACCAACTTCCAAAAAAGTAGAAAATCAAGTTAAACCAGTCGGGCTTGACAAAAAAAAGGAAACAAAAAAACAACATCGGAACAGCTACTTGAACAGCATAGAAATAATAATTTGAACTCACCTGGTTGTTCAACACAAACATTACAAAATAATTATGATCAAAGAGATGATGTGATATGTTCCTCAAATAATCATTCTATTTACGATTTCAACTCAGGAATAATTGCCGAAACAAGTAATTATTTTTGTATTCCAAAAAAATATTTTTAGACACTATATGTTAAAATAATGCAACTTCAGATTCGTCAATTATGTAAAAAAAAAATTATTATGTTATACATTAATTTACCTAGGTACTGTTCAAAACAATTCCCCACAAATTAAAATGTGGAATAAATCTACTCCAGCTGTTTACTTCAAATTATAGCTATTATGACAGTTGGAACACTAATGATACTGCTTCATCCACATATACACATATACACAAGGATTACATACCTCAGGTAAAATATTTTCACACGTGCAATGTATTAAAATTAATAAAATTAAATAAAACACTACATAATAGCAAATTTTTACAGAACCCGCACCGGATAATTTTACACATGGACATATTCCGCAATTCTACAATTCTCACAATCATAATTATGGTCATATAAGTTATGAAAATCCTGAAAATGTCAATTTAAATAACTTAAAGACATTGCAAGACTTGAGCGCATCGCAAGAAATATTCTTCCAAAAATTTCAGGAGAAAATGCATACGTTTTGCGAAACTCAGGAACAAAATATTTCGAACAAAATTAACAATATGCAAAACTATTTTGATAAAAAAATAGATGAACTGAAAACCTACTTCAATACAAAATTAGATAATTTACAAGTGTAAGTATGCATGAACGTAATTTTCTATTCTAAAAATCTATAAATTTTTATCAAAATTTATCTTAAAAGATAAAAGAAATTGTACAATAAAAAGAAGATAATTTGAATGGATAATAGAAACGATTTTTTAGGTTTATGTAAAGTAGAATCCATCAAGATTTATTCATATCCTCTTAAATATTAATTTTGAGTATAAACTGAGCTAAATTATTTTTAGAAACAAAAACGCAAATAATAACGATGGAGCTTACCCAGTATATTCGCTTCCAGAAGGTTTTCCATTAAAAAATATGCAAGAATTTGAAGAGTTCGAGGAAAATAAGGAAAAGCAGGGAGAACTAGTAAGTGGAACAACATGTTTTACTTATACATATTTTGATTATATAAAAATATTAAATATAAATATACTTTTAAATTTGCATTTTGCTTTTCGGAATATTAAAATGGTTTTGCTATTTTCGATAATACAAAATACAATATTTTTAAAATTCTTTAACTATTACACAATTATTTATCACAAGATTAAAATTTTTCAGATTCGAAAAGTTTGTCATATTTTTAATATATTTTATGGATAATTAATAAATTCCTACTTTAATAATAACTTGCATAATATAACACTACTGACTCTTTAAAATATTTTACAGAGAAATTATTTTATTTGGTGGGGAAATCCTAATGCAAAAGTTGCTTTGAGACAGTACCTTAGATATTCTATCTCAGATGAACTTGCATGCCAATTTAAGTGGGCTAAAAAAAATAATAAGGAAAGTAATGATGAAGAACCGGAAAATGCGGAAAATGAACCTGCATCACACAAGACATTATATGACACACGGCTGAGTAAAATGATGTTCCGTAAGTATTCTTATTTGCGAATCATATTCTTAAATAATGATTTTTAAAACTCAACAAATTTTATTCAGAAAAATTGAAAAAATGTTATTGTTTATAGAACGTTTAAAAAAAAAGTACATGTCTTGAAAAGCTACAAATATATGTATTTCTCGAAATTTTAGAACTCTAAAGAGTTATTCTAATTTAATTAAATCAATCTATTATGTCTCGAAAAAAACGTGTCAGCTTCTAGTGTATGTTATTCCTGATATTGGTAATTGATATTACAATTGTTGAGTTGCTGTATGGTATAGCGGAAAACTTTAGATCTATTTTTCTCTTCCGCTTTAATAAATCCTTTTCCTCAACAATTTCTGTATATTTCATCAATGACCTATCTTAAAATTTTGCAAACGTTAACATCAGCATTCCTTCAAAATAGATTTTCATTTCATATAATTATATAATTTTGAGTTTTGAAAAAGACCCTTTCAAAATGATATATATAACCCTCGTGCGAAGGATTTGTGATTTTTTTTTAAACTTTCGAGCATTTATTATTAATTAGTTTTTAAACAAATTACCAATATCAATTTAGATATAACATACACTAGAAGCTGACAACGTTTTTTTTTTCAAAACATAATAGATTGATTTAATGGAATTAGAATATTTTTTAAAGTTCTAAAATTTCGAGAAATACATATATTTGTAGCTTTTTAAGACATGTACATAAAATACTTTTTTTATGAAAACATTCCATAAACAATAACTATTTTTTTAAAACTATTTTTTCGTAAATATTTTAAATTTAACAATGTTGAGTTTTGATACAGTAAAATAAAATAAGATTACAAAATACAATTTTTTAATGTTTTAATAAATATTATATAAGTATTTGTTACGTTTTAGAAGTAATTAATAAGTTTGAAAAAACTTCAATAGAAAGTTTTAATCAACTTATGCAGGCTGCATTAAGAGTTGCTAAGCAAAGACATCGAGATCGAGTTCGAAGAGAAAACCGAGAACGTAATGGCCGACGAAATCATTTACAAGATATGAATAATTTATACAGTAATTAAAATGATCGAAGATTAATGAAGATTGACAAAACAATTTAAATTTTTACTTATAGGTATAAAGATGAAAATATCTATATATAGATATAAAGATTTCATGATATAAATTCCTGCATATTATAAGAGCTTTACTTTTGTTTAAAATATTTAGTGTTTTCAAATAGAAAACGTTTTCTTATTCCAGTAAGTTGATGTTTTAGGGCCCGGGCAGAGTGTATAGTTAGAAAACAGTTAGAAAAATATTTTTTGTTCTCAATACCTTTTTGTTTTGAATGCCTTTAAATTACCAAAAGTTATGTTTAATAATTATAATAATATATATACACTACATACATACATATATATATATATATATATATATATATATTATACATTTATATATATTACAAGTTCTAGTTTTGTTTAAAATATTTAGTGTTTCAAATAGAAAACGTTTTCTTATTCCAGTAAGTTGATGTTTTAGGGCCCGGGCAGAGTACTTAGAAAATGGTTAGAAAAATATTTTTTATTCTCAATATCTTTTTTGTTTTGAATGCCTTTAAGTTACCAAAAGTTATGTTTAATAATTATAAATTTAAAATTATAATTATAATATATATATATATATATATATATTACAAGTTCTAGTTTTGTTTAAAATATTTTGTTCTCTTAACAAAAAACAGTTCTGTATTTAAATTCACAAATGCAAATATTTTGTTTCCATTTTTTAATAGTTTATAAGAAAACACTGCAAAAGATACAAACATTTTATAAGCAATGAAAGGCTTTAAATAACTGCAGTAAAAATTACATTTATTTATTCTAAATAAATATATATAAGTTAAAATACTTTATATAAGTGCAACATTTGTGATATGTTACCAAGAACAAAATTATTTATAATAATTAATAAAGTAATAATTGATAAATATTTATAATTGTATGTATTCATTTTATATAATTTTGAGTTTTGCAAAAGATTTCAATAATACACTTATGCGAAGGGTTGTTCATGATTTTTTAAACTTCCGAAACTGTTTAAAAACTTTTATTGAATGGTTTTTAAATTATTTTTTCTTAAATATTTTAAATTCATTAACATTAGAAATTAAATAGTTTTGTATTAAAAAATAAATAAAAATTCATTATATATCCTACAAAAAACTCTAACTGAGTATAAATAATAAAATTTATAAAAAATGTTAAATTAATATTTATGTAGTGATAGCATTATTGCACAAATAAAATTATAAATTATGCAGTAAAATTGCCGTAAACACTTTTTATTATATTGTTTTGATAAAAATTCCATTATTTTGAACTTGATTTTCATTGGATTATCTAAAACCGTGGAAATCAAATTTTTAAAACAGTGGAATTATAATTAAAAGAATTTAAAGTGATTATTATAATTTTGCTGCATAATTAATGCATTTTATTTGTGTAATTTTACTACACAGTATATTCTGCCAAAATCTTTTGCATTACTGCTCTATTTTTTACGCAAGCATCTGCCGTAATTCTTGTTGAATTATGTTGTATATAAATGCGCATTTCTGCAAAATTATTAGCAATAGATGCAGCCACAAATCTGGCGCGATTATGTTGCACTGCGACTTGCGCAAGCATCTACTGCATTTCTTGTAGTATTCTGCTATATGTAAATGCATATAACTACAAATTATTAGCAGTAAAAGCTGCCACATATCGTTTGCAATTCCGTTACACTATGACGAGCGTAAGTTTTTGTCAACAGAAAACTAGTCAAAGTTGGAAATAGAAGACGCATGATCTGTCCGAAAGTTCATGCACGACTTTTCGTACAATTTTACAGCAGAACTGCAATGGAAATGTTACCAGGGTATATATTATTTCGTTAAAATGCGAATAAATGATCACTTCTTATTTATTTCTTGCTACGTTCAAATGAAGTTTTGTTATATTTTTTAATATCAACTGACAACTTGTTATGTTTAATAGCTCTTATAGCCCTTCTTTGTTTACAATTATTAATTTAACAGAGCTAATTACTAATTTTATTTAAACATAAAACATTACGTGAAAGCTACAAACATTCTATACTTAAACTTAAGCGAAAATTACAATCATTATAAAATAAACGTTTTAACCGCACGCGGTCTTCCTCAGTATTATATTACAGTAATTATTAAAAAATACAAAATCATACAAAAATTACACATAATATCGAAAATTAATGTTAGTTCTTCCATAAGAGTCGAGAATTTATAAGCAGTTAAAGCGTGTTTCAATCCGTCATATTCAACAAATGTTCGCCTCGATATGATCTTTGACTTTAATCAAATCTCGAAAAGTTTCATCGTTAATATACGAGAAATTAATACGTTTCGTAGGCGCTGCGATTAATAAAAAATTGACGATTAACGTATGTCAAAAATTAAAATATATATCCTTAACAATTAGCAATATGCTTACTTGACATCGTCCTTCCTGACAATTTTAACCACGTTTTTATGAAAAAGTTACTGAAGATGACACAAGACAAGACCAACAATATAAAAAGACACCTCATTTCAAACTCTATTTAATCGACGAATGTGCGTGTTTATATATGATCTAATACCTATGTTTAAACCGTTAATGTCCTATTTGTCTTATTATTATTTATTGTTCGCTAATTTATCCAAAATATCAAAATAAGACTCGCTGAGTAATTCAGTATCTTTGTTTAAATTTAGCCCATTTTTTTGTTCTTTAATATGTAGCATCTCAGAGATGAGCCTTTTATAATAATTATTCTCGTTGTCCAGAATTTTTACGTTATCCCAATTAAATGTATGGTGTTCATTTCTTATGTGTTCAGAAATTACTGAATATTTTGTTGAGTGCAACCTGATATTAGTTTTATGTTCTTTTAATCTCGTCTGTAATTGCCTCCTCGTTTGGCCTACATGCATTACAATTATTGCAATTGATCTTATAAACAACATTCGAATTGCATGGATGTTTAGTTTTATCTTTCTGTGCTTTAATAATGTTATCAAGTTCGTTGAGACATCTGTATCCTACTATACACTCTGTATTTTTTACCGAGGAGACAATCATTTCTGAGATTCTATTTATATACGGAATGACAAAGAATTTTTTATTAACTGATTCCTTTTATATAATTTCTGTTCCTTCTATGTTAGCTTGTCTTTTTATAATGGTTTTTTTAGATATGAGGTATTCTATCCGATGATTAATTTTGTTAAAAATTAGTTCAAGAGGGTAACCATTGCTTGTGAGTATATTAATGATTAACTCCAAATTTTTATTAAAAAATTGTGGGTGTGATAACAACAAACATCTGTCCACAAGATTGTATATTATTCCAATTTTATGGCATAATGGGTGGTTAGAAAAAAATGATAAAGTCCTTCCTGAGAAAGTTTCTTTTTGATACCAATCAATGTATATTGTGTTATTAATAATTTTTAGTGATAAATCTAAGAAATTCATGGTACGGTTAATCTCTTGTTCTACCGTGAATTTAAGTCTATCATGATAGTTATTAAAATTATTAATTATCTGAGTCATATTAATCATAGAAGTGGCTAATATTATGTCGTCTACATAACGGAAGTAAAACAAACATTTTAAATTTAACGCTTTAAGAACTGTATCCTGAAGATCTTGCATAACCAAGTCAGCTATAATTGGTGATAACGGAGACCCCATAGGGGTCCCAAAAGTCTGTTTGTAAATTATGTCCTTAAATGTAAAATAAGTAGAAGTCAATATGAATTTTATACTACATATATAAATTCGCTTTTCGGTATTCTAGTATTTGTTTCAATGTAATCCCATCTATCATTAATCCCATTAATCGCAAGATCTAAAAGTACGTTCGTAAATAAAGAAACAACATCTAAAGAAAACATCTTATCGTTCTCATCAATCTTTTTACCAGACAACATGCTGTACAAATCAAAACTATTATTGATATGACTTTTAGGGCTTTAGGTAGGCTAGTTTGTAAGATGTTTTGTAAAAACAAAGTCAGCGAGTATAAAGCTGTATCAACCGATGAAACTATGATTCTAACTGGATAGTTTTTCTTATGGATTCTAGGTAATCCGTACGCTTTTGGAAGGAGAGAATTACTAGAACGTAATTTATAATATTCATTTTTTGAGATATAATCTTCCTTAAGCCATTTTTTCAACAAATTATTCAATTCATTCTCTATTTTTTTGCACGGATTTTTATTAACAATAGTGTATGTATTAACATATTTTAATACGTTTTCCATTTTATTATATCTATTTCTATAGACATAGAAGCCAATAAATTTCTTGATAATATGATTCATCCTTTGGAAAATACCAATGAAAAATGGTTTATCAATCTTTCTAATATAGATATTTCTCTTAACGTTTCTAATCTTTTGCAAATGGGGGATAATTTCTGCCTCCCAAACATCAATAAAAAAATAGCTATACATGAATTTATTAAAGACATAGAGAGTAATCATAAACAGAATAATATTAATAATCTCACAACTATTAGAAATATTGCTGTTCCAAAATTTGCACAATTTCTCAACACTAATGATAAAAATGACTTAATTCAACAAAAACTACTTTGTTCATACAGAGATTCAATAAAATTTTGTAAAGATAATCCGAATATTATATTCACACGCGCGGATAAGGGTAACGCTACGGTTGCAATGGAAAGATCTTATTATATTAATAAAATGGAAAACTATGCGCGACGGAATGCAGGATAAGGAATCCGGAAGCGAGAACACAGGAATACACTAAAATCAACACGCGCGTAACGTTAACAACTAAAATATATTTAATACTAACACAACAGCATTTACACGTAATAACCGATAAGAATAAACCAAGAGAAATAGCCGAGTCGATAATTAATAACTGAGTGTTCCGCAAGCGACGGTAATTGAGAGCGAAAAAGACAAGCGATCTTTTTCTGAGATTAGAAGCACACTCTATTCGCGACGACAAGCAATCGGAAAGAGCGCTGCGGCCGCGAGAGAGAAGGTTTATATAGGCCCTTTTTTCCAGAATATTCGCGAACATTTTGTCATGTTCTATCGTGAGGTTAAGGGCGAAAGGGCGTTTATTGTAATTATTTACTCCTAAGCTAGATCTCATTTTTGTTATTATAAGAACTATTTTTTGTCTCCTCTCGCGCGACCGAGGTGTTTACAATTTAATGTTAGATAACTTAAGCGCTTATTTTTCGAAGGCGCGGGGTATCCGTATACCCTTGCGGCCGAGCGCTATTTGTATATAATATGCGCCTTTATAATGTATTGTTATAATCTATAGCATGATGCATGCGGCATGATAACGATGCATGAATATGATATATTTTGCATGAATGGTCTTATGCTTTTATCTTGCAGGTTTTACACGTTCAATTTTCGAACAAAAACGTATTAAAATATGTTAATACATACACTATTGTTAATAAAAATCCGTGCAAAAAATAGAGAATGAATTGAATGATTTGTTGAAAAAATGGCTTAAGGAAGATTATATCTCAAAAAATGAATATTATAAATTACGTTCTAGTAATTCTCTCCTTCCAAAAGCGTACGGATTACCTAGAATCCATAAGAAAAACTATCCAGTTAGAATCATAGTTTCATCGGTTGATACAGCTTTATATTCGCTGACTTCGTTTTTACAAAACATCTTACAAACTAGCCTACCTAAAGCCCTAAAAGTCATATCAATAATAGTTTTGATTTGTACAGCATGTTGTCTGGTAAAAAGATTGATGAGAACGATAAGATGTTTTCTTTAGATGTTGTTTCTTTATTTACGAACGTACTTTTAGATCTTGCGATTAATGGGATTAATGATAGATGGGATTACATTGAAACAAATACTAGAATACCGAAAAGCGAATTTATATGTGGTATAAAATTCATATTGACTACTACTTATTTTACATTTAAGGACATAATTTACAAACAGACTTTTGGGACCCCTATGGGGTCTCCGTTATCACCAATTATAGCTGACTTGGTTATGCAAGATCTTCAGGATACAGTTCTTAAAGCGTTAAATTTAAAATGTTTGTTTTACTTCCGTTATGTAGACGACATAATATTAACCACTTCTATGATTAATATGACTCAGATAATTAATAATTTTAATAACTATCATGATAGACTTAAATTTACGGTAGAACAAGAGATTAACCGTACCTTGAATTTCTTAGATTTATCACTAAAAATTATTAATAACACAATATACATTGATTGGTATCAAAAAGAAACCTTCTCAGGAAGGACTTTATCATTTTTTTCTAACCACCCATTATGCCATAAAATTGGAATAATATACAATCTTGTGGACAGATGTTTGTTGTTATCACACCCACAATTTTTTAATAAAAATTTGGAGTTAATCATTAATATACTCACAAGCAATGGTTACCCTCTTGATCTGATTTTTAACAAAATTAATCATCGGATAGAATACCTCATATCTAAAAAAACCATTATAAAAAGACAAGCTAACATAGAAGGAACAGAAATTATATAAAAGGAATCAATTAATAAAAAATTCTTTGTCATTCCGTATATAAATAGAATCTCAGAAATAATTGTCTCCTCGGTAAAAAATACAGAGTGTATAGTAGGATACAGATGTCTCAACAAACTTGATAACATTATTAAAGCACAGAAAGATAAAACTAAACATCCATGCAATTCGAATGTTGTTTATAAGATCAATTGCAATAATTGTAATGCATGTAGGCCAAACGAGGAGGCAATTACAGACGAGATTAAAAGAACATAAAACTAATATCAGGTTGCACTCAACGAAATATTCAGTAATTTCTGAACACATAAGAAATGAACACCATACATTTAATTGGGATAACGTAAAAATGCTGGACAACGAGAATAATTATTATAAAAGGCTCATCTCTGAGATGCTACATATTAAAGAACAAAAAAATGGGCTAAATTTAAACAAAGATACTGAATTACTCAGCGAGTCTTATTTTGATATTTTGGATAAATTAGCGAACAATAAATAATAATAAGACAAATAGGACATTAACGGTTTAAACATAGGTATTAGATCATATATAAACACGCACATTCGTCGATTAAGTAGAGTTTGAAATGAGGTGTCTTTTTATATTGTTGGTCTTGTCTTGTGTCATCTTCAATAACTTTTTCATAAAAACGTGGTTAAAATTGTCAGGAAGGACGATGCCAAGTAAGCATATTGCTAATTGTTAAGGATATATATTTTAATTTTTGACATACGTTAATCGTCAATTTTTTATTAATCGCAGCGCTTACGGAACGTATTAATTTCTCGCATATTAACGATGAAACTTTTCGAGATTTGATTAAAGTCAAAGATCATATTGAGGCGAACATTTGTTGGATATGATGGATTGAAACACGCTTTAACTGCTTATAAATTCTCGACTCTTATTGAAGAACTAACATTAATTTTCGATATTATGTGTAATTTTTGTATGATTTTGTATTTTTTAATAATTACTGTAATATAATACTGAGGAAGACCGCGTGCGGTTGAAACGTTTATTTTATAATGATTGTAATTTTCGCTTAAGTTTAAGTATAGAATGTTTGTAGCTTTCACATAATGTTTTATGTTTAGTTTATACATAAAATACATTTTTTTGACAGAACAACTTTAATAATTGCTCGATGAGTTGGCCTCTTTATCTATCACTAGTTGTATTTACAATATACGAGCGAAACTTTGTATCAATTGATTTTTAATTAGAAACGTTTGACACTTAACACTATGTCATATATATTATAATATATAATTATGTAATATTAATTTGATTTTATATTTTTTTTATTTTATTTTATTTTTATTTCAATAAACTTTAGCCACTTATCTAAATATAAATCGTGTAAACCATATAAATCAAATCAAGCAATTAAGTTATATCACATGTTTTTGTACCACATAATTGTATATAGAAAAATTATATCTAAAAATTTTTTTTATTTGTTTCTTTTCGTCTATCTAAAAATGATTTTTGATTGGTCGAATTATGCTTAGGGAGAATTTACACCTTGGTAGAAAAGCAGAAATCAGAAAAGCAGAAGCCAATCAGAACTCGCGTTGGCTGTAAACTTACTAGATTGTAACCTCGGTGGTAAGTAAACTTACTGCCAACGCGAGTTCTGATTGGCTTCTGTTTTTCTGTTTTTTGTTTCTCTACCAAGATGTGAATCCTCCCTTACAGTTATAATTTCAGCTTACGGATTTATTGCTGTTGGCTGACATGTTACGCTACGCTCCTATTGGCTAAATCCTTATGATGTCTTAATGTTACGGCTATGGAATTTGTGTGCTATAGCTTTAACCCCGCACGCTGCTAATATCGTAAAGCACTAACGTCATCTGTTTAAAACTATCTAAATACTAATATTCTTATCATTGTTTATTCGCGTCTGGGCCTAATTACGACGCTTTGGGGGTGAAAGCATTGAGAAAAGTACTGTTTCGTAAGTGTCTGAATAGCTCAGTTGGAAGAGCATTCGCCCGGCAAGCGGAAGGTCTCGGGTTCGATTCCCGATTTAGCCAACTTTCCGACCAATATTTTTCTTGCCTATTTTTTTACAGGAGAAGTTAAAAGAGGAACAAGGGGAATTTTTGAGATCCCAACCATAGGATACAAATTCCCAGATTTCTTAATTTTCTTACTTAATTTTGCAATAACATCGCGTTTAGCTCTATGCCGAGAAAAAAGAGATGTATATATCGTGTTTTATATTAAAAGAGCCGATCTAATATTCTTATCTTTATGTATATATATATATATATATATATATATATAATATATTGTGACGTGGCCTTTTGGAGCCCGTCACAAGGGCGGACGCGCCCGGCCGGGAAGCGTCGGAGAGCGTTCAGAATTTTGCGTATCTTGCGGGTGAACAGCGACCTTTTCGCTGGCTCGTCCTTACTCGGTAGCGGGAGTCGAGGTGGTGAGCCAGGAGAGTTTAAATTGTTTTAGAGAGAAGAGGACCCAGGCGAATTGAGGAGGGACGACCCCGAAAAGAGAGAAATGGAGGCTGAGCGCCCGGCCCGGTGAGTAGTAAAGAGAAATCAAGTATACGCGGTACCGAGAGTATAAGAATAAGATACTGCAAGTGAAATCATTACAGCCCCGGGTAGACGACAATAAGCAGTCCGGAACAGGAACGGAAAGGCGCCTGCATCCCTCCACAAGGATAATCACCCCTGAGGGGCCCGCCGCCACACGTCGAAGACGACCCGGAGATCGTCCGGGACCGATCATCGGGACGGAGATCGATACGAGGATCGATTCTGGGCCTGGCGCGGGGCGCAACGCTGCCGCGAGACATGGCAACCGGGCCGGGGTGGCGCGCAGTGTCTCCCCCTCCCCGAGCGTACCTCCCGAGGCAGTGTTGTTAGATGGGCTAGGTTTTTTCGCGCATGCGCGTATTACCGTGACGTAACCATGATGACTACAGTAACGTATGATGTTTGCGCGCGCAACTACGGACCAAGACCCTGGACCACAGAGTTTTGGCGGAATCGCAGGAAACAGATAAATTGAACGTACGTAAAAATAAATAAATTATTACAATATATGTAATATAAAAGTGTATTATGGATCCAAACGTTAGTAAAGAAGCTATTAAAAAAATTTGCGCGCGCAGCTACGGACCAAGCAGACCCTGGACCACGGAGGCGGAATCGCAGGAAGCAGATTAATTGAACGTACGTAAAAATAAATAAATTATTACAATTTATATAATATAAAAGTGCATTATGGATCCAAATGTTAGTAAAGGAGCTATTTAAAAAATCCGCGCATTTCAAAATTTATGGTTAGACAAAACAATTTTTAAAGGATGGTTGGCTCCCCATTCTGAACCAAATAAAGCATTTTGTAATATTTGTAAAAAAACTATTGCTTGTTGTAAGACAAATTTAGTAGCTCACTCACAATCGGTCAAACATCCCAGATAGCACAAGACGTCCTATGGACGTACATTTTATATCCATTTTACGTATGTACGTCCATGGACATGAAATGAACGTCCATTGTACATCCGATTTCGGACATCCATCAGTGACTAATATTTGGACGTCCACAGGATGTCCATCAAATTCTCTTACAGCACGAAATATTGCTAAAATATTGCATAAATATTTTATTTCATTGTATCATAATAAATATTGAAGCAACATTGTGCAAATATTATAGATTTAATATTTTATTGGAGACATTGCAAAATATACTATGCAATATTATCTTGTAATAGTTCCTTCATTTGCCGCTATGCGACGCAAGATTCGCTGTTCATCTCGCTATTAAATTTAGTTAAGAGAATTATAAAGCGCATGCAAAAAGTGGCTATTACAGTTAAATATGTTATAATTATTTTGATCAGTTTAACCTTTCTGATACTATCCCAACACAAAAAATTTAGATATTGAATTAATTGAAAAAATTGAACAAATAAAAATTCGGATAAATAAAATGCGAAAATAAGAAATATTCTGCAATATTTTATGATTAGTATAAACATGAATTAATTTTGCATGTCAAATTTATTATTGCTTATAAATTTCTTCTTTATGAATTTTAAATGTCATTTTCAACGATATACATGTATAATAAAGAACCAAAATATGTTTATTAAAGATTTAAAATTTATTCATAAAAGATCCAAAATTGGTCCATTAGATCCATAATTAGTTTATATGAGATCCAAAATTCGTCCGTTAGATACATAATTTATCCATTTAAAATCCATAAATGACCAATAATGGACGACTTATGGACGTCCAGACCAGTTGCAAACGGACGTACAATGAACGTCCCTTGTACGTCCGTTGCAGGTAATCTGGACATCCGATGGATGTACACAATGTCCGACCGGACATCCGTTGTACGTACATAGGATGTACTTGTGCTTATTGGGATATGACAAAAATAAGTCAACATCAAAATGATCAAAGTCCTCCCGATGTTGATAATACTTTAACATATATTAATAAAGTAAAACGCGCGGAAATTAAATTAGCATCCTTTTTCGCGGAACATAATATTGCTTTTGGAAATGTAGATCATTTAGTTCCTTTATTAAAAAATATTTGTATTGAGCCTGGAATTGTACGAGATCTTTCATTAGGCCGAATAAAGTGCACTCAAATTGTTAAAGAAATAATTGCAAAACGCGAAACAGAAAAATTGATAGAAATTTTAAAAACGTGTAAATTTTCCATTTTAATAGACGAAAGTACAGATGTCACAAATACAAAATTTATGTGCGTACTTGTAAAATACGTTTGTCCTATTAATAAAAAAGTAAAAACACAATTGTTAGAATCATTATCATTAGATGCCACAAATTGTACCGCAAAAAATATGTTTAAAGCTTTTAAAACATTTTTAGAAAAAAACAAAATTCCGATACAGAATATCGTTGGAATGGCAAGCGATAACGCGTCAGTAATAATCGGATGTAATAATTCCTTTTATTCGCATTTAAAATTAGAAATATCGAATTTAATCATGTTAAATTGTATTTGCCATTCTTCCGCGATTATAGCAAGTAAAGCCTGTGAAAAATTGCCCTCGCTTTGTGAAACTTTGATTAGAGGAGTTGCTACTTACATTTTGGACAGTGCAAAGAGATCTGCAATTCTAGAAGTTTTTCAAAATTTTTTTAACGTTGAAAAAAAGATCTTAAAATTATCCAATACCAGATGGTTATGTTTGCATAAATGTGTAGTTAGATTACTTGAAAATTGGGATGTATTACGTAGTTATTTTGCTTTAGCTGTTTTTGAAGATAAATTAAAATCTGCCGATAATATTTTTTTAACATTATTAAACAATGATTGTATTAAAGCTTATTTGTTATTTTTAAAATACTGCTCAAATTTTTTTAATAGTTTTAACGCTCTGTTTCAGTCTCGTAAAATTTTAATTCATAGATTATTTAGTACTAGTAATCAATTAATTTTTCAATTAGCTCAAAATTTTGTAACTTCGGAGGCTTTGATGCACATCGCTACTTTAAATGTAGACGATGAGAAAAATATTAAAGATCTGACTGATGTATATGTGGGACCAGAGTGTGAGGATTTTTTAAAAAAACAGTCTTTAGAATGTGTGAAAGAAATTAAATTAAATTGTTTAGAATTTTATAAAATAGCAGTTAAAGAAATGATGAAGCGTTTACCTTATAAAGATTTCTTTTTTGAACAATTGAGTTTTTTAGAAACTAAAATTACTCTTTATAATGAAAGTAGAAATAAAATTAAAGATTTGTCTCATATTGCTTTAAAATTTGGAAATATTATTGATATTACACAATTAGCTTATGAGTGGAGAATATTGCCAACAATTTTTAATAATTCAGAAAAAGAAGAATTAGCTTCCTTAGAAATTGATGATATGTGGAGAAAAATATTAGATTATAAAAATTATAACAATGAAAAAATTTTTGTACAATTAAAATTATTAGTTGAAATAGTACTTTCTTTGCCGCATTCTAATGCTGAAGCAGAACGGATATTTTCTATAGTTACCGATGTTAAATGTAAAAAACGAAATAGATTAGCTAATGATACCATTTCTGCTATTTGTAAAATTCGATCAAGTTTCCAATCCGATAATATTAATTGCACAAATTTTACTATTGATTCAAGACATTTGGAATTACATAATGCACAAAATTTATATTCAAAAGTAGACGTGCAATAATTAATTTTATTTATATTTTTTTATATTTTAGATTTGCGATTATCTTTATTTTTCGTATGTGTACTAATAATTTTTATTTTTCAGTTGTGCAATAATTATTTTTATTTTTTATGTGCACTAATTATTTTCATTTTTTAAATGTGTAACGTGCAATGATTACTTTTATTTTTTATGTGCACTAATTATTTTTATTTTTCAGATGTGCATCGTGCAATAATTACTTTCATTTTTCATGTGCACTAATTATTTTTATTTTTCAGATGTGCATCGTGCTATAATTACTTTCATTTTTCATGTGCACTAATTATTTTTATTTTTTAGATGTGCATCGTGCAATAATTACTTTCATTTTTCATGTGCACTAATTATTTTTATTTTTCAGATGTGCACTTATAGTAAATATTATATTATTTAATTATTATTTGTAAAATTAAATATATAGATTGTTTTTGATATTTTTTGTTAATAATAAATTAAATAATTTATATATTTTATCATATATATATATATATCTATATATATAAGCACCGTCCGTCTGTCTGTCTGTCTGTACCCGAACTACTTCCGCATTTGTGGACCGATTGTCTCGAAATTGGTACCAAAATGTTGCAAATTTTTCGGGGGTGGCTGCTGTGGGTTTTTTTTTTAATTTTTTTATTTTTATTTTTTTTCCTCAGAGGAGGGTATGTTTTTGCAAAAAAAATTTTTTTTGCAATATTTCTGAACACATGGTATCAAAATGTTGCAAAATTTTTGGAGATAGCGACGATGCGGTTTTTTTAAGTGTTACACTTCCACCCACTCACCCACCCACGCATTTACCCACATGCATACGCATTTATAGACCAATTTTCACGAAATTAGTACCAAAATGTTGCAAATTTTTCTGAGGAAACTGCTGTGTGGGTTTTTTAAGTTTACGCCTTCACCCACGCACCCACCCGCGCAATCGCATATTTATGAACCGATTTTTTTTAAATCGGTACCAAATTGTTGCAAATTTTTTGGAGATGGCGACGATGCGGTTTTTTCAAGTGTTACACCTCCACCCACGCACCCACCCACGCGCATGCGCATTTATGGACCAATTTTCACGAAATTGGTACAAAAATGTTGCAAATTTTTCTGAGAAAGCTGCTGTGTGGGTTTTTTAAGTTTACGCTCCCACCCACGCATCCACCCACGCAATCGCATATTTATGAACGGATTTTTGTAAAAATTGGTACCAAAATGTTGCAAATTTTTTGGAGATGGCGACGATGTGGTTTTTTCAAGTGTTACACCTCCACCCACGCATTCACCCACACGCATGCGCATTTATGGACCAATTTTCACAAAATTGGTACAAAAATGTTGCAAATTTTTCTGAGAAAGCTGCTGTGTGGTTCTTTTAAGTTTTATCCCACCCATGCATCCACCCACGCATTCAAACATTTATTCACAGACTTTTTCGAAATTTGTACTCAAATTTTGTCCGGGATGGCTACTATATGATTTTAACAAATTTTTATCACTTTATTTATCCACCCACGCACCCACCCAAAAAAAATTTAAACATTTATTTTGATATAAATTTCGTGAAAATCGGACAACAAATGTGGAAGTAGTTCGCAGGTAATACAAAAAAAGAATTAATTTTTTGTGTTAAAACGGATTTAATATAGGCTATATGAGGACCGCGCGAAGCGCGGTCCGAATAGAAAGGCTTTGAGGACCGCGCTTCGCGCGGTCCGAAAAGCTAGTATATATATATACAGGGTAGTCAAAAAGTATCGGACCCCCCCAATATTTCCGTTCCCTTGCATTTTACAAGAAAATGTTTCAGACAAAAGTTGTAGGGTTTAAAAAGATCTATTTACTGATCTTATCAGTTTGACCTTGGATGGCGTCGCCAAGGTCAGATCGAAATTACATTTTACATACGAAATTACATACAATTACAGTGGCGTGTGGGTCCGGCCAGTTAAGGCAAGTGTGGCGTGTGTCCAGCCAGTTAAGGCAAGAGTGGCGTGTGGGTCCAGCTGGCCGGACCCACACGCCACTCTTGCCTTAACTGGCTGGACCCACACTACAGTACACTGTAGCTTTCAAGCCTCACAACTCGGAAAGTACTCAACGAAAATAAACTTTCTTGTAGTGTTTTGGAAAGGTCTCGAGATAAGCTACAAGAATATGCAATAAAAAGTTAGGTGTTCCATTTAAAAAAGTTAATGTAATTTCGATCTGACCTTGGCGACGCCATCCAAGGTCAAACTGATAAGATCAGTAAATAGATCTTTTTAAACCCTACAACTTTTGTCTGAAACATTTTTTTGTAAAATGCAAGGGAACGGAAATATTGAGGGGGTCCGATACTTTTTGACTACCCTGTATATATATATATATATATATATATATATATATAGAGAGAGAGAGAGAGAGAGAGAGAGAGAGAGAGAGAAAGTATTAATATATTACATATATAGTATTTTATCTTATTGTTAGATATTTAATAAAATGTTTATTATTATTTTTATTAAATATGTATTTTATTATTATATAAATATATAATACGTACTTGTTAAGAATACTGGTAAGGTTTTTGGCAGTTTTCCTTACCCATGCAACAAATGTTGGTATTCTTTGATTTCTGCCAAATAAATTTCAATTTTAATTTAAATTGTGTTAAAACTTCTTAACCTTTTATTTTCCTTTATGTGTATATTATTATAATTTATGTATATTAAAATTAATCAATAATTCAAATTATAAATTGTATAAATAAAAGCTAAACTCGTAATTTACGTATGTTATAACATAGGTACACGTATATGTATATATTTTATAATTTCATTATTTGTTTATTGTATGTTTATATTTAACATTTTTAATTAAATTTATTACATTTATAATAAAAATTATACGATTCATTAATTATTTTAAAAAATTTTCAATAATTTAAGAAAAATTAAACAGAGGGGGAAATCAGGACCCCATTTGATGCGAGTGACTACTTCATTGATACTACATTCAATGCGCATGCGCGAAAAAACCTAGCCCGTCTAACAACACTGTCCCGAGATCCTGCCGGCCCGAGGCGAATTTACTGTTCCGCGAACCGGTGTCCTGAGCGTACGAAGACAACGACCCGCATTTAGCGACTACTACGCAGTACTGTAAGGCCACCTCCTCGATCTTCCGGTAAGCGCGGATTCGGCCGAGATCCCGTGTGCTACTAGAGTCTTTAGCGATACGTTATAATTTATTGTAGAGAATACCGAGAATCTGTCGGAATACGCACGGGACTCACGTCGATTTCCGCGTAATTACGTATTTAAGCATCCCTTTGCCTTCTTCGCCTCTCCGAGGGGCACCGAAAACGAGTCGACAGTCACTTTATTATCGTATCATTATTGTAAAATTGTATCGAGTCCTTTATTACCGAGCTTTGAGAATAACTTTCGCTGGATACTAACGTATGGCGTTCACGATCCCGAGTGGACAAAAAAGGGAGGAGAGTAACGATAATTAGAGAAAAAACCCAGCGACCTCCTCCGAGTTCGACGATTATATTGTATAAACGCCTTGTTTCTACACCACTAACTGGAAATATACAATTGTTATTTTATCTTATATTTGATTGTAGTTTATGTTGATATTTCCTCTCTCTCTCCGAGACTGCGATTCCGACTCTCCTTGCGGAAAGAGCCCCGACACTCTACCTCCTGTTGATACCGAGCTTCCGAGGCTAAGCCGTCGTGTCCGCTAATTAGTTGTCGCGATTTTCATGAGTGGTGCGGCCTGACCGTACCTGGCGCCCAATATTCGATACCGAGTAGCGATCGAGAGAACGAAGAGCGGCACGACGAAGTTGCGCATCGGTCTCTCTCTCACTCTCTCTCTCTCTCTCTCTTGGTGAGAAAGGACGGAGAGATGGTGGCAATATATATATATATATATATATATATATTTCTATATGCGCCTTAGAGGGAAGAAGGGAGGTTGAAGAAAACCACAAATCTCTCTACTAGTGCGGGAAATCCACTATGATTCTCGAGGAAGGAAAAGAACCACGAATCTCGCCGCTAGTACGGGAAATCTACTATGATTCTCAAGGAATAAGATGAAGAAAACCACGAATCTTTCCACTAATGCGGGAAATCCACTATGATTTTCAAGGGAGGTAAGGAAAAAAAGACGCTCTCGTTACAAGTTTAAAAAAGGGAATATCTTTGTTTAGAATCCGGGAATTATTTACAAGAGGCAAAATGATAACAATTGCCCCGGAGTAACTTACTACTTATTGTAAGCGTTAGTTGATGAATTGTAGCTCGATGGAACCTTGGTTGGCTGCAGGTAGCTCGGTGGTCCTCTGGAGACACGTGTCATGCAAAAGACCACGAATAAGGCACAACTACTACTTACAATACAAATGATTTGGATTGAAAAAGAAAGCAAAGAATCTCTGTGTCTCGTATGGTGTCGTCATTGAAAATTTCCCTATTTGTTGGGAAATACTAACTATACAAACCAATGGAGAAGAAGGCGCAAGAAAATATATATATATATATATATATATGTATATATGTATATTCTTGCGCCTCCTTCCCATTGGTTTGTTAGTATTTTCCAACAAATAGGGAAATTTTCAATGACGCCCTTTAGGTCCGGAGACGTCTCTTTGACTTTGGAAATTAATACGATTAGTTAGGGCTTTTATTTAGAGCCTTAGGTTTCGATGAATGGAGAATTTGTTCTTATCAAGGGAGGTGATATGTTTATTACTTTCTCGAGTTGTGACTTAAACAGATATCGCTGATCTGTCAGGCGAGGATTGTTTAGAGTTATCCGATCAACTGCCTTATCTTTTAAGGTGCCGCGAGTAATAGTTTTAGAATTTTATGGATTGATCTGTTTGGCTCTCGAGGTGTGTATATTTTTTATTTTCGATGATTTAGCTCTCTTTCGGATTATGTTTACTTTGCTTGTTAGATCGTATGCGCCTGCGATATTTCAGATATCGCATTGCGTTCTCCGAAAGAAAAGAATCGTGGAGACCGCAGGACGTAACAATTAATAATAATATAATTATGATATTTAAATCGGCCAATAGAGCCAAGCGCGAAAATTAATTGTTCGCAATTGTATCTCTTGGTTTGAGATTACTAAATTCCATATGTTGCGGATTGGAGAGAGAGAGAGAGAGAGAAAGTGTGTGTGTGTGTGTGTGTATGTGTGTGTGTGAATGCATCTCGGAGTGCATTCTTCGCCTTGCGACAAGCGCAGCTAACTGCGCTGAAATAACCGCTCGAATTTGGCGCGACGATTCGCGCTAAATCTCCGTGCGCCAATCGCGAGCAAACGCGCCCCGCCATATCGCAAGACAGCGCGCGTCTTTAACGCTCGCAATATCTGTCGTTTGAACGGTGACAGGTAACCGTCTCGTAATAAATATAAACCGACGACAACAAGTGATTTTGTCCTCCGACATTCGAGAGGATTCTATCTTTATGTGGAAGGAACACAAACACGGTGTTCCTTACCTCGGAACTCTCTCGAAGGTCGGTAGAAAACAATCACGTCGGTTCACGCGCTCTCTTGTCGAACGGATCTATCGTCGTACAGTCGTTCGCGCGTACAGACATCGTTACTTTCTCTCTTCTCGATTTTCGTCGCACTTCTCGCGGGAGATCGATTTTGTCGTTGGATTGCACTTCCGGCAATCATTGCACGCTTCTAATTGCAGTTCACTTGCATTAGAGCATTTCTTTTGTACTGTATAATTATTTGTAAAATATATTGTGTGCCGTGAACTTTCTTTATTTTCTTTTTTTTTTCTGTGCCGTCCTAAACTTGACACTCGCGTCCGCGCACTAACTATAATCACTCCGCGTAGCACCGAATATTGCACACCATATATTAATTAACCTCGAACTTACATATGGAAAAATAGGCGAGAAAAATATAAGTCCGAAAAGTCGCTGAAGCGGGAATCGAACCGGCGTCTTTCACTTTCCGGGCGACTGCTCTTACCAACTGAGCGTTATTTACTAACATCTATTAGAAGGCATTATAAGGCGTTATTTATTATCATCCATTATAAGGCAAATGAAAAATATTGGATCGAAAGGGTATGAATAGCTTAGTTGGTAAGAACAGTCGCCCGGAAAGTGAAAGACGCGGGTTCGATTCCCGCTTCAGCGACTTTGCGGACCTATATTTTTCTCGCCTATTTTTCCATATGTAAGTTCGAGATTAATTTATATATAGAATTTAAGGCAAGAAAAGGAGCTTCTGGAGCGAGAGCTCGCGTTGACGCGGCGAGAGACCGAGCTCCTTCGAGGGATGAGAGGAGAGAGAGAGGCTGAGCGTGGCGCGGGAACTGACAGGCGGGTGCAGTAAGTGAGAGCTTATTAGGAGATGGACCCGACGGAGACGATGGAAACGACGGCGCGGGTCGGCATAACAGTTATTGCCGCGAGTGAGGCCTGGGACGTATGTGAGAAGCAGGTGCGTCTCTTCGCGACCACATACAGACTGCGAGATAAGATGACAAAGATATTAATAGGATCGCGACTCAAGGGAAAGGCGGCCGAATGGTTTTGATCGAGGCCCGAATATATCGAGATGTTGATGGATAATTTTTTTGCAAAAGATGAAGGACATGTTCGATCATCGTCCGAACAAATTGGTGCGAAAAAGAGAATTCGAAGGACGAGTCTGGAGGAGAGGCAAAGTTTTCAGCGCATATATGCACGAAAAAATTATTCTGGCTAACAAGTAGCAGAGAATGATCTCGTCGATTATATTATCGACGGGATAACGGACCTGAACTTGCAGAATCAGGCAAGAATCCAAGGATTCGAGACGACGGCATCCTTGTTGCGAGCGTTCGAGAGAGTGACCCTCCGGCCAAAGGGACATACATAAGGACGGCGCCGTCGCCCCGACGGCACAGGCGAGCAACGACACGAGGCCTCACGGAGGAGCGAAGCAGCGGAGGAGCGACAGAGGAGAGCAGAAACCCAGTCGCTGCTACAATTGCGGAGGACAGAACCACCTGGGGGCAAACTGTCCGACGAAGGAGAGCGGCGTAAAATGCTTTTGCTGCGGCGGACGCAGACACGTGGCGGCGAGGTGCACCGGCAAAGCGAACACCAAAGACAGCTGTACTGTGAAATCTACGACAAAAAATATTATAAAGACGTGCGTATAAAGTTAAAGCCATGATAGATACGGGTAGCGACATGTGCTTGATGCGCGCGGATTGTCATAATAAATTAGATATTCCGCTGAAAAAAAATAAAATATATTTTTGCGGTATTGGTTCGGACGGAAATGAGACATTAGGCGAATTTCATGCTGACGTCTGCATCGACGAGAACGTATATCCGATAAGAATACGAGTAGTATCCGACGGGCTGATGCGGTATGACTTAATTATTGGCATCGACTTTTTAAGAACCGTTGAAATTATAATAAGGAACGGCAAAATGGTTGTCGTAAAATCTAGTCCGGCTTCGGAATTGACCGGGTTACCGGAGGTACTTCAAATTGACTGCGTGCTCGAAGCAAACGAGTTAGACGTTGCGCATTTTAATAATAATCACAGAGACTCGTTAGAAAATTTTATTTAAAATTATACACCAAATAGAACGCGGGATATAGACGTAAAAATAAAATTGATTTTAAAAGACGAGGAGCCCGTATATCAGCGTACGCGGAGATGCTCCAAACAAGAAAAGCAAATTATAAAAAACAAGTAGATGAATGGACACGCGACGGCATTGTGCGACCATCGTTATCGGAGTATGCGAGCCCTGTAGTTTTAGTGGAAAAAAAAAAAAAAAAAAAAAAAAAAAACGGCGCGTATCGACTGTGCGTCGATTTTCGATAATTAAATCAAAAGATTGTGTAGGATCGATATCCTTTGCCGCTTATTGACGATCAAACCGGCTGCAGTGCGCGAAAATTTTTACTACGCTAGACCTTGAGAACGGATTCTTTCACGTAGAGGTAGACGAAGAAAGTCGAAAATATACGGCATTTATTACGCCCGACGGGGAATACGAATTTTTAAAAATGCCGTTCGGCTTGTGCAACTCGCCGGCCGTTTTCCAAAGATTCGTGAACGCGGTTTTTCAAGACTGGATTAACGACGGGACCGTATTAACGTATATGGATGATTTGATCGTGCCGTCGGAAAACTGCGAGGAGGCGCTAGAGAGACTCAAGCAAGTATTTGACAGAGCGAGTGAATCGGGCTTGGCGATAAACTGGGGAAAGTGTCAATTTTTGAAAGCGAAGGTGGAGTTCTTGGGACACGTAATAGAGTCGGGCAGTGTGCGGCCGTCGGAAGCGAAGACGGATGCGGTTACGCGGTTTCCAGAGCCGGAAAATGTAAAACAATTCCAAAGTTTTCTGGGACTGTCAGGTTACTTCCGAAAATTCATTTGTAATTATTTGTTTATCGTGCGGCCGTTGACAAATTTATTAAGAAAAAATGTAACTTTTCGTTTTGAAGGAAAAGAGAAATGCGTTTAACGAGTTAAGCACCAAAATAGTATTAATTTGGTGAACAATCCTGTTCTAAAAATATATACTGTCAATACGACCACCGAACTCCATACCGACACGTCGAAGTACGGCTATGGCGCTATTTTATTACAGTGTGAGAACAATAATACCTTGCGCTTCGTGTATTATGCGAGCGGTCGTACAACCGCGGCCGAAGAAAAGTACAGCAGCTACGAACTCGAGGTACTCGCGATCATAAAAGCTTTGAGAAAGTTTCGCGTATATTTAATAGGTATCTCGTTTAAAATTATTACAGATTGCAAAGCGTTCAGTCTGGCAATGAGTAAGAAAGACTTGTGTGTCCGAGTAGCAAGATGGGCTCTGCAATTAGAGGAGTTCGATTACGTCATTCAACATCGACCGAGAAAAGCGATGACGCATGTAGACGCGTTGAGTCGAAATCCGTTGCCAGTATGCATGACAAGCGAGCAAGAAAATGCGGTTGACCACAAATGATTGCGGTCGACCCACGCTCCTTGTCGACGCCCTCGTTCTCCAACACACCAGACGCTTATTCCACCTTTCATCCCTGCACCTGGCCACATGGCCCGCCCATCTCCACTTCAGCGCTGCTATTTGTCCGACGATGTCGGGGACTCCTGTCTTCGATCTTATGATATCATTTCTCACCCTGTCTCTAAGACTGATCCCTAACATTGATCTTTCCATTGCTCTTTGGCATACCCTAAGTGAATTTGCACTGCGCTGGGTCAGTGTCATAGTTTCCAGGCCGTAAGTTGTCACCGGCAGTATGCATGATCTATATACTTTTTGCTTGAGGTTTATGGGAATTTTAGGGTCTTTGATAATATACCTTAACTTTTTTTTTTTTTTTTTTTTTTGACGCAGTGGGAATCCTCATGGATACCACCGCTCTCCGGGAAGAGAGCGGATGGTTATGTGGGACTTCTTGCTCCCCTCGGCCGATCCACGAATGAATCGGTCAGGGGGCTCAAGACATACCTCACTAAACCCACTGCGGATACCTTCTCGGGCGTTTAAGGGGGACGGCGAGGATGCTGGGATCCCATGCCGTCTCGCCGCCCCCCCGCCTTATCCCTCCTTGGGAGAGTGTTGCAGAAGGCAATACTCTCCCCCCTGCGAATTGCATCGTGCGGGGTCCTCGCGGTTGCGACGCAGGGCGGTATCAACCCCACGTCGCGCCCTCCCAAAGAGTTTGGGGGGCGGGGTCACGGCTCGAGTGTCCCGCTCGAGCCGCCACCCCCCGCCTCTAGAGTGGTGCTTCCTCCCCCTTCCGAAGGGAGAGGGGAATTCGGCATTCACTCCGAAGGCCCTCACCAGGGGGTCCCTCTCAGAAGGAGAGAAACCCCCTCCGTGGACGACGTTGCCCTCCCACCGGTGCCATGTGGCTTCCGGTGAGAGGGCCCCGTGCGTCACGTCTTCGTCAAAGAGGGGGACCCAGGCGCCCCGAGCGGGAGAGCAATGCCCACCCGCCGGGGACACGTGGCCCCCCCTCGGTCCCCCCGGCTGCGACTCCTTCCGCTCCCTTAGGAGTTGGGATTCGGTCGCAACCGGGGGATTTCCCTTCCGGGTGCGTAGACCCACCCCCCCGGTGGGGTGATGCGTCCACGCCCCCGGTTCTCGTAAAGCTCCAGGGGGGGGGCATTAGGGACTTAGTTGTGTCCGCCCCCCCCCCCCCGGGAACCTCATCCTGCGTCAAAAGTTGACGCAGGTGTGTTGGGGGCGGACCCCCCCCCCCCGATCCGCGCCGCCGCAAACGAGCGAGCTCGCCGACGGCGCGAAAAGGGAAGGCCCGGCCCCGCCCTCCACGTCTGCTCTCCTTTTTCGGAGGTTGTACTCCCCCCGACCCCCGCCGCTATCGACGGGCAAGCCCGCCGAGGGCGAGGGAGGGGGAGGGGGCACACCTCCCCCCTCCGTGTTTTCTCCTTCTTTTTCTCCTCCGCTGGGGGCGCGCCCCCCCCCCCCGATCCCCGACACCACAAACGGGCAGGCCCGCCGGTGCCGGGGAAAGAGGGGGCACGTCCCCTTTCTCTGCCCTTCCTTCTCTCTCCCTCTCCCTCTCGGCCTCCTCCTTCTGCAGCATAACCTTGCTGCAGAAGGAGGAGAACGCCCTCCAAACATCTTCGTTATCTGTCATTGCCCCCACTATTGAGGGCAATGACAGATCCATCCCTGCTGCGGCCACGAGCTCCACTCTTTCACCCGCCCAGGCGACACACTCGGCGAGTGTGTGCTGGGCGGTATCGCGCTCGTGGCCGCAGTGATAGCACCGCGTCGTGCGCTCCTTCCCGATTCTTTGCAGGTACTCACCGAAGCAACCATGCCCGGTGAGCACCTGCGTCATGTGGTAGGACACCCCACCCTTGGCCCTGTCTAGCCAGTTCTCTAGACAGGGCCGTATTGCCCCGACGGTGCACTGTCCCGGCAGTGTTGGGTCTGCCAGGAACTCCTTCCAATTTTGGATCAGCGCCCGTCGGGAGTGGACCCTCACAGCACGCCGGAGACTATCCGTCAAAGTGATGCCCGCCCGCTGGTACGCACGTGTGCGCGTGTACACTTCCGCATACATGCGGGCGAGCATCTCGACGGAGGGCACTCCGGAGAGTACCCCCGTTGCCGTCCAGCTGACCGTACGGTAGCCCCTGCTAATCCTGTTAGCCACCCGCTTCTGCACTTGTCTTAGTGTATTTCTAGGACCGCGGGCAGCCTCCAGGCATCTTGACCACACTGGGGCTCCGTACAGCAGCATGGCATGTATAGTCCCGACGTACAACCTCCTTACACCTCCACCAGGTCCCCCAAGGTTGGGCAGCAGGCGTTGTAGTGCCATTGCTGCCCTTTCCACCTTGGGGGATATGCGGCGGAAGTGTTCTTTGAAGGTCCACTTACTGTCGAGGTGGAGACCCAAGTATTTCATACAGGTCCCCACCTCTATTGGGGTGTCCTCCACTGTGATGTGGACTCTCGGCGGCGCCCCGCGAGAGCCATCGTGTAAAAAGATGGCCTCGGTTTTCTGGGGCGCCACTTTGAGTCCCATCCTCCTGATGATAATATACCTTAACTTACCAAAAGCTGCCCAACTCAAACTGACCCGTCTTGCAATCTCCGCCGTCTGGTTTTGTTTGCTCAGTTTGATGGTATGGCCCAAGTACACATATTCCTCTACATTTTGGATGGTTACTTTATCGATGGTCACTTTTATGTTTTTAGAGGACATGATCTTGGTCTTTTGTAAATTCATACTTAGGCCCACCTGTCTGGATGCACAATTCAGCTCTTGTAACATCCCTTCCAACTCTGCAGCTCTTTGAAAACGTATTCAAGTGCCAGAGTGAACAGTTTCAGGGAAATTGTGTCACCCTGCCTAACTCCTCTCTTCACTTGAACCTTTTCGGTGCACATGTCATCGTTGATTTTGACTTCCAGTGTGGCTTGTCTATAGATGTATTTTATAAGTTCGAGTATCTTGAGTCGACTCTCGCCAAATCCATTGCCTCCATTATCACCCAAGTCTCCACTGAGTCAAATGCCTTCTGGTAGTCCACATATGCCATATTAAGCGGAATATTATATTGTATTTTGTGCATCTCTTTACCAGCGTGCGTATAGCCTGAAGGTGATTGATGGTACTATAACCTTTCCTGAATCCGGCCTGTTCAATTGATTGGAGGAAGTCCAATTTGTAAGTGAGGCGCTTCGTGACTATCTTTGTCAGCACTTTATAAAGGATGTTAAGTAGGCTGATCGGCCTGTAATTCGCAATGTCGGCAGGGTCTCCCTTTTTAAACAAAAGAATAACCTCGGGATTATGCCAAGCCTCTGGGATTTTTTCTTCTTTCAAACATTTATTGAACAGTGCACAAAGTGCTACCTCCAGTCCAGTTCCTCCAGCTTTCAGCATTTCACCAGTTATTTGGTCCGGACCCGGGCTTTTGCGATTTTTTAACTCTTTCAGCACTACTCTGAGCTCGTCTCTTGATACTTCCGGGATCTCCTCCGAACCTACATTTCTAATTACTTGTTTCCTGTTGAGATGTAAGGGTTTAGTGTTTGATTCTTTATACAATTCCTTGTAGAAGTCGCGGACAACGGTCACCACATCATTTCTCTCATGCACGATCTCCCCCTCGTTGTTTCTCATACAGTTGATTCTCGCCCTTTCCCTGGCTAGTTTTGATCTGAGAGATTTGAGGTTCATGTTGTCCTCGATTGCTCAATTTCCCTCGTTTTATTTGCTCTTACGTCCCTTCGGATCGCCTTCTTTATTTCTTTGTTGAGCTGCGTGTATCTTATAGAGTCTCTATCAGTGTTCCTTCTTTCTTCGATGAGTCTCTCCGTAGCCTGGGTGATCTTAGGGTTGGCTCTGTTTTTGAGTGCGCATGTTCGCTTTGCTGCAGATTTAATGCTGTTAGTGATCTTTAAGTTTAGATCGTTTAGTTCCAAACGGCCGAGCTCACACGCCGGGCCCAGCTTCCCCTCCAGATAACTCTGGTATTTTCGTATCATGTATGATGTAATATCGTATATATTAAAATATGGTAATGTATTGTTTATAATTAAGTGTAATGTAATATGATCTACGGAGTGAACTTCTTAGCTTATATGGTTAAGGTTGAAACATGATTTTCGAGTATTACACCCAAGATCCCTTCAAAAACTTAACTTTTTACACTAGCTCCAGGATGCCAATGACTTTTGTAATGTAATGAGCTCGGAAAACGAGTTAAATGGGAAAAAGGATTCCATCGCGCGCAAAAACATGGTAATGACTAATGAACAAACGTTTTGGGCATTGGCGCTCACAAATGACATAGGTATGTTTAAATCTGTTATTCTATGGATTTTATGAGGTGCAAACCCGTGTTAGGGAGTCGGTTTTTAAATGAAACCGACTTTCGATTCCCTCATTGCATAGAACAATGGGCTTATTTGTCTACTAACATAGACGGCATTGATGCATAATGCTTTTAGTCTAACATGCTAACTATTACACAATACGTAATATCCTGCTTTCACATGCATAGGCAAAAACCTGACGTATGTGCGACGATCTCACGCAGCGTTGAGCGGTATGGATGAATTTTCTGAGATTGTTTAACCAGATCCTTCTAGTAATAGTCATTTTTTACGAACTGTCTTGCAGTACGGGGTTGTCTTTGCACTGAGTGGCTTGGCAGGAACAATAATCTCGGAATCTCTCTGTTCATATGATCGTTGTCATCCGGCAATTGAGGTGTCTGCCGTTATTATCGGTTTGATCTTCTTCCTCGGATGTAGAATACAGATGGAATTTTTAACGTACTGATTACGGAGTCATTAACAAATATCTATGTAACGTTTAGTAGGATGATGAATTGAGCTGCCTTGATGTTGATACTGTGATTGATTCAATATATGTACCTTTAAACTTTACATTCTTGGATTTAATACCTCGTATGTCTTGTATATATCTACTTATCCGATGTGATTTTTATTTGAATTAATGCAAAGTCCGTAGATAAACGACGGGAGGGGAAGGAAGGTCATCGCATTCATATTTTAGCATTGGGCCCCAAAATGGCGCCGCCAATCCAGCCATCGCATCCGGAAGCTGGTCAACTACAGTTTTTTTTCATTAGTACTTCGTACGACACACATCGACATATAACATACATAACTTCGCGGCCCCAAATTGGCGGCTCATGCGAGGATTTTCCTTCCCCTCTCGTCGTTTATCTACGGACCTTGAATGCATGTAGTGGTAATATTGTCACGTTTTACAACAGATGACGTTAGTGCTCTACGATATTAACAGCGTGCGGGGTTAAGGCTATAGCACACAAATTCCATAGCCGTAACATTAAGACATCATAAGGATTTAGCTAATAGGAGCGTAGCGTAACATGTCAGCCAATAGCAATAAATCCATAAGCTAAAATTATAACTGTAAAGGAGGATTCACACCTTGGCAGAGAAACAGAAAATAGAAAAGCAGAAGCCAATCAGAACTCGGGTTGGCTGTAAGCTTACTAGATTGTAAACTCGGTGGTAGTAAGCTTACTAGATTGTAAACTCGGTGGTAGTAAACTTACTGCCAACGCGAGTTCTGATTGGCTTTTGCTTTTCTGATTTCTGCTTTTCTGCCAAGGTTTGAATCCTCCCTAAGTATAAGTAAAATCGACCAATCAAAAATCATTTTTAGATAGACGAAAAAAAACAAATTTAAAAAATTTTAAGATATAATTTTTCTATATACAATTATGTTTGGAGTTTGACAAAGTGAAAATTATTGCTTATCAATTAATCTTATATTTCGGCATTAAAGTTTTCGATCGTTTTAGTTATATTTCACGTCTTTGTATAGCCAATTATTTCAGCGTGAAAAATATATTATTTTCGAGACTCATTTTGTTACGGTGCCGAGACCGTGACACTCCTTGTTGTTTTTTGCTGCCGATCAGCTGGCGATCAGCTTCCGATCAGCTGATTCGCACTCAAGTAAACATACGTCATTACTCTCCCCTTTCACCCCTACAACGGGGAATTCTTTTCTCTCGGCACATCGTCAACAAGTTTAGTTAAGCTGGGCTCTGATCAAGCGAGGTTGTCGCGCGAAGGCTGCGTGTCTCGAGCTCGGTTTCGTCTCCATCTCAATTATGTGTCTCAAATGAACTCTTAAACAATCAACTCATTTTTGTCATCTCTCTTAAGTACCGATATTTCATCCTTCCTCTATCCTACCGTTTGGTTAATTTCGATGTCTCCAGTGAGACCGTGGATTCTCATATAGTTCATTTGCAAATCCTGGGAGCTTTGAAAAACTCTAACTAACTCGCGCAAACAAATTATGTGGTACAAAAAACATGTAATATAACCTATAACAATACAGCCCGCGCCGACGATACGAAAACACCGAGAGACCCGATAAATAGCGCGGGGAAGGACGTTCGAATAATACTTTCCCCCACGATCCGTACTAATTAAAAAGGTATCGAAAGATCACGACGACAGACGGAAAATCCCGAACGTACACGAACGGCCGTATAAAAAGACCGGGAAAAATCGAAACGAGACATTCTGCTCCGTATCGTCTTAAGACGTCTACCGCTCCGGAAAACGCCAAGACAAGCTAGAAAGAAGAGATCGGGGGTACCCTGTCTCGTGTGGGTGCGTTCCCACTTACTAAGCTACTCCGAGCGTTTCCTCTCTGAAGCCCACTCCTTACATTATCCACCTATACGATCGGCTAAGAAAACCAGAGGTTGGGCGTTCTCCGCTTCTGTCGGGAGCTCCCGCGGCCGATTGCCTACTCCGAACATAAATCATAACCGAATCCCCGCGACGCGGATACTCCGAAACAAACATTGATTTCACCGAAGGGAAAAACCGAGCGTCAACTCTCTTACCCGTCCGCGCGCGAGAAAGAGAGGGCGAATACGCGATCATAACAACACGGGACTACACCGCGCCCCGGACTACGCCGCGCCAGGCAACCGAATATAAACACGACCGTGAGACTTTAAAGGGCCGTGCCTTTAAAGTCCCGAATTACGATCGCGACGCGAAATAAAGATATTATTTCTGCCGTGCATTACATGCCACGGAAATTATAATCGGCGCATCTGTTGCAGCACCAATACACAACGCCGACACACGTACCGCCAACAGGACCCGCGCCAATCAACCCGACACGCATTCATTTTTATACACAAATACACACGTCACACCTTTGTAAAATCATCCACGCCATTATTAAAAGAAGAAAGATTGAATTTGCCAAAAAAAAGAACTACCAGGAGATGATGAATTAACTATTTTAATTTTTCCTTTATTGGAGATGATGCATTTCCTTTGTCGAAAAATTTAATGAAACCTTATTTAAGTACAAACTTAGATAAAAAAAAAAAAAATTTTTTAAGAGAGAGAGAAGAGATAGAGAGGAAACCTAAAAATTATAGACGAAGAATTGAAAAAAAAGAAGATTAAGGAAGAGGAAATGAGAAAGGAAGGTGGAACTTTATATAATAGCTGTAATTTTCCCAAATTTTAGGCCCAATGTACGAATCATTATGATAGATTTTAACTTGTTATTTTGCAATATATTTTATTATCAAACTGAGGATCATTTCAAAAACGTATTCTCATATTTTGAAGCCCGCGCTTTCATTTTTTAATTAGTTTCAGTCATTTAATGTGATAATTAGTTTTTCCAAATTTTAGGACACAATGTACAATCATTATGTTAGGTATTGACACGTCATATTTTAATATTTTTTTATCGATTTAAGGATCATTTTAAGAACGTATTCCCATATTTTGAAGCCCTCTCTTTCATTTTTTAATTTGTTTCAATCATTTCAAACAATATTTAATTTTAGGATTCAATGTACGAATCATTGATTATGTTAGGTATTGACTTTTCATTTTGCAGTAGTTTTTATTATCAAACTGAGGACCATTTAAACGACATATTCCCATATTTTGAAGCCAACTTTTTCATTTTTTAATTAGTTTCGGTCATTTAAGGCAATAATTAATTTTTCCAAATTTTAGAACCCAATATACGAATCATTATATGTTCGGTATTGACATGTCATATTTCAATATTGTTTATTATCAAACTGAGGACCATTTAAAGAACGTATTCCAATATTTTGAAGCCGGCTGTTTCATTTTTTTTATAAGTTTCTGTCCTTCAACACGATAATTAATTTTTCTAAATTTTAGGACCCTTTATAAGAATCATTATGTTGGGTATTGACATGTCATATTTTAATATTTTTTATAATCAAACTGAGACCTATTTAAAGAACGTATTTCCATGTTTTGAGGCCAGCTCTTTTATTTATTAATTAGTTCCAGTCATTTAAATCTATAATTAATTTTTTCCAACTTTTATGACTCAATATGTACAGATCAATATGTTAGGTATATTGACACGTCATTTCTCAATATTTTTTATTATCAAAATGAGGACAATTTCAAGGACGTATTCCCATATTTTAAAGCCCGCTTTTTAATTTTTTAATTAATTTTAGTCATTGGCGATCGATGATATTGTGAGAAAGAGGTGCAAATGTAATTGCTAAAAGTTTGGTGACAGTTTGATGACATTTCGTGAGCGGAGTTAGTAAAATATTGAATATTGAGAGAGAAAGAGCAAAAGAGAAAGAGAGAGAGAGAAGATACACAGACAAAAAAGTATGTTTATGGCGCCGACTTGATTATTAAATTAGTATTAATATTCGAAGACGAGCGATAAATTAATATTTTCCATATTTCAAAAGTATATTGTTTATACAACATTTTGCTGCCAAGCAGATGTCTTCTTTCAAATTCTTAATATTATTATTACGAAAAAAATAATGAATAAATAATATATTTCAGGTTATAAATAGTTAAAAAATAAAAAGAAAGAATTATAAACAACAAAAAATAAAGAAAGAGAAATAGAATAAAAAAGAAGATAAAAAAAAGATTTTTATTGAGAAGAAAAAGGAGCAAAGAGAGGGGGGGGAGAGGGAGAGAGAGAGAGAGAGAGAGAGAGATAAAGAACGTAGAAAGTTTTATTTAAAATTTAAAATAGAGGAGAAGAAAAACGAACAGAAAAGAAGACAAAGGAAAAGAGAGAAGGAGGAATACAATATTAGGTAATAAAATTTTTATTAAATTGTTTAAATGTTCAATATATTATTATATTTTAATAATTTCTTATTTAGTTTACATTTCATTTTAATTCTTAAATTTCCATTATGTATATAATTTGAATTTCCAAATTTCTATTATGTATTTAATTTTTATTTGTCGAATTTCTATTAAGTACAATTTCAGTTATTTACATAATAGAAATACGGCGAATTAAAATTATGTGCATAATAGAAATTCAAAAATTAAAATTATGTACATAATAAGAAATAAACAATTAAAATTTTGTGCATAATAAAAATTAGGCAAATTAAAATTAGGTTTATAATAAAAATTTAGCGAATTAAAATTATGTATATGTATAATAGAAATTCGGGAATTAGAGTTATGTATATATAATTAAAATTCAGCTAATTAAAATTTGTATGTACACTCGCGGAGCAAAAATTTGTTTGGCGCGCGCGAATTATGTCGCGACATAATTAAAATTCGATGAATTAAAATTATTTCGAGACATAATAAAAATGCGATGTATTAAAATTATGTCGAGACATAATAATAATTCTACAATTTTTATTATGTCGAGACAAAATAAAAATTCAACATAAGTGCACTGACAAGAAAGTAGACAGACCTTTGAGGGAATACCTGGCTTTAAAATCACGTATAAGCTGTTTACTAACACTTAATATTAAACGTTTTAGTTGTTCACAATTAAATAATGATAGTTTGCATTCTGAATCTGGCGATGCAAAAGCTTGCTTCTCGGGTAAAATACTTGCAGAACTTTATAATTTATATGATGATTAAATACCCAATTTTATGTATTATATTAGTCGATTGCTTCATTTTAGGATTATTTTTTAAAGACTAAATATTTCCCTTGTCTAATATTTTTATATTAATAGCATAAATGTGCAGGACGAAAATGTTATTCTGTTTTACTTTTGTTTATCTTTTGTTTAGGAAGCTGTGTAAAGGAAATTCTAATTGTAAATAAAAAAAAACTAATTTGGAATAAAGGAATTGTAGAAAATAGAAAATGATTATTAATAATATATTATTTATTGCTTATATGAGTTAAACATTTGATCTTTATAATTCATTATTAGGCATATTAAGCCTTATATTTTAATCATTATCGATTTTTTCTATTTACTAAAATTCCTCTATTCCAAATTAGTTTTTTTTTAATTGACAGTTAGAATTCTCCTTTATACAGCTTTATAAACAAAAGATAAACAAAAAAACAGAATATACATATATATATATATTATTAATAATATATTATTTATTGATTTTGTAGGCAATAAATAATATATATAATAATATATATAATTATTTTTTGCACTGTTGTGGGCTATCGCAACAGGGAAGCGTTATTTTTATTTTAATTCGCCGAAATTTTATTATGTACATAATTTTAATCTTATATTTTCACTATGTACATAATTTTAATTCGCTGAATTTCCGTAATGTACATAATTTTAATTCACCAAATTTCTATTATGTCCAAAATTTTAATTCTCTTATTTCTATTATATACACAATTTTTATTCGTGAATTTTTATTATACGTTCATAATTCTAATTTGTCGAATTTCTATTATGTACTGTAACCGTTAATTATTGGTATACAGTCGGATAGATAATGATCCGAGAAATAGGGCCGATGTAATTGACCGACGGCACACCTTCGGCGCGGAAACGGGAAATTCGCGAAGACATCATAAAATTGTGTTTGCTTGGGCGCCAGGCGCGAGATTCGCGCCATTCTGAAAATTCACAAATCGGCAGAGAACCTTCATAAATCGTAAATCATCCCGCAAATTTTCGCGACGGCAATAATCGACTCGCTCAGAGCGTCAGGGGGTAGAGGGGGGAGTTCGGACGGGAGAGAGAACGGAGTTCGAGAGTGGCTATTTAGAATACTCCAATGTAATAATGATGAAATATATTTTAACAATACGATGAACGAAAAGTAGACAAAAAAAAATAAAAGTGTGAGTAATCTGGTGTACAAAAGAAAGATTTTAATATAATATTATGTCGATACGCTACTAATTGAAATCCGCGCACTCGTTCGTGGCGGGCGGAGAGTGTTATACGACGTCGGAACGCAAAGAAATCGAAATCGGATATTACATTCGTCAAGATAATGTGCGGCGAAAGTACGACCGAAACGCGGCGCATTGTTATGGTCTCGTGACTTTGTGACGACCCGACGCGGAGATATCACGTTACGCGCGGAACCCGGGAGTACTGGTCCGTATGCGTGGCAACTGATTCTTCACGCACGAGACTTCATATGTCCGTGCGAAATAAGGAATTCTAATAACCGCGGCCCTACGAAATCTCCCGTAAACTATAGAAGGTTCCGCGCGATTTTCATCTGATATCTATAACGCGGGACGTCCTCCGCGCAAGTACACAAAAATAACTAAACGACCCGAATAATCGTAAGCGCGAGAAAGAATACGCTATCTCTCATATGCGACTGTAGAGACGAATACTTAATAAGACGGATAAATTCTAACAGACTAGAGACGGCACAATAATTACAAAGACACGAATTTATTTTCAGATATCGGTATAAAGAAATCGCGGCGACTATCGGCGTATCCGCGGGAGAGAGAGCCCCTCTTAATGTGCGCGCGAAAGAGAACACGCGGTCGGCCGGGCGCCGGGACAAAATTCTACGCGAAATACTGTAAGGTAGAATTACTTTCAGAAATTGTTTTACGCGTTTCCATTTAATATCGAGTGATAATAAAGGAGACGTGGAAAGGTGGCAAGCGGGCGCGCAGTTTAGATCAATTGGACCAATTAGGGATTAACAGATCGGAGTAGAATATTTAACACCGTGGATTAAAGTAAAGTAAAACAGATATATTTAAGTATAAGTAACTGATTTAACAAAAGAATTCCAAAAGACTCCCGTACACCGAACGCGTCTGATTCGTTATACTTTCCGAAGGAGAGTGTCAGCTCTCCCGCCGGTCTCGAGGTGGTTCGCTCTCGTGGAGCTGCGCATGCTCCACGGACACCCGGTATTGGTGGCAGCAGCTGACGGGCCGTCACCGAACGGTACCGGACATGCGCACGCTAGTCTTACAGCTCGGCCATCCTGTACATCTAACTTCGTCTCGAAGTTATATATATTGAAAGCAATCGCCACCGATCGGCTGATTGCGCACGCGCCGATACGACAGCTAACTGTCCCCGATAACTGCTGCCCTCGGCGATAAGCGTAAAGGGCGCAAACTAAAGCGGCGCGCGCGGGAGAGTCAAAGGGTATTTAAGCTAGCGAGCTGAGAAACCCGGCACTCTCCTTCGAGCAGTATACCTAAAAGATAGTTGATTTTTGTATACGGGAGTCTTACGAAATAAATAGCAGTCTTTCTCTTTACGTGAATATTTTTGTTGAGTGACTTTCAAACACCTTTCTCGAACCTTCGTACTTTCCGCGCTTTCTAAGAACAGTTAAAACTTTTAACGGTCATCCGTAATTAAATACTTTACTTAATTCTTCTTTTAATAATCTCGATTTCTTACAACATCAGAAGTGGGATACGTGCGGAGTATCCATCGAGACACGGGTGTTTCTTTTGAATAAATAAGAACAGTTTTTGTCTTAAAACAAAGTGTCGATTTATTCGCTCGATTAGATTCGTGTATGCGGACACGCGCGCGAATTACAATGGACAGGGCCTCTCTGGAGAACCTCACGATGGAGGAGCTTCGCAAGGAAGCGGATAAATACGCTCTCCCGACAACGGGAGGCCGTAGCCACTTGGTGGACTCAATTATGAGTCATCTAGAGCGGCACGGGCCGGTCCAGGAGTTGGCTCAGCTCGCAGCACCACCAAGTAGGCCCCAGAATAAAAAGGTGGCACCGGCTAGGGCCGCAGGGTCGTCAGAAACTTCGGCGACGGCCACAGAGTCTCTGGAAATGACAGAAATGATGAGACAGATGCTGGTGACTATCCAGCAGCAGCAGCAGCAGCAGCAGCAGCAACAATTGAACATGCTACTTAACTTTGTGATGGAGCAGCGACGAGAGCCCGCCGCTGTCCCGGTTCTGCCACTAGATGCGGAGTCTGTCTCTCCGCCGGGTCCTTCTAGGGCCCCGAGAGTGTCACCGACGGACGACGTGGACCGTCGGACGGCGGAGTCCTGGACGCCGACAGGTTCAATCCAGGCACTGGCTTCTCAAATCCCGGAATTCGCGGGCCAAGAGGATGATAACGTGCACGCGTGGGTCCGACGGGTGGACAAAGTCGCCCAGGTCCACAGCGTTTCAGACGGGGCGATTCTCTTAGCAGCCTCCAGCCGCCTCACCAAATCGGCTCGCCGGTGGTACGACGTGCAGGGAGACGCTGCGGTGGAATCCTGGAGCGGCCTGCGAACAGAGTTAGTTAAGATTTTCGACCGGAAAATTTCGTTCTTTCGTGTAATGCAAAAAATAGAGGCACGAAAATGGCTTCCTGCAAAAGAAACCTTCGACGATTATGCCATAGAAAAACTGGCAATGCTGCATCGAGTGGACCTTCCCGAGGCGGACAAGGTGCATCTGCTGGTGAGCGGAATCACCATCACCACTTTGAAGGCGACCGCGCTGTCACTATCGGAGGACACGGTGGACGGCTTCCTGGAGAGGATGCGGCGTATCACTCAGGGCGCCTCCGAGTGGGACCGGAAACCAGCGCAGCAGGGTCAGTCCAGCAAGGGCGGCAAGGAGTCAGCCTGCAGAAATTGCGGTAAAAGAAGTCATACGCACAAGGACTGTCGAGGTGAGACCACATGTTTCTACTGTAAAGAGAAGGGGCATCGTCGGTTTGATTGCCCCGCATTAAAGAAAAAGGAGTCGAAGTCGGCGACCAGGGCGCAGCCTGCATCGGGATCACTGCAGCCAGCGTGACCGCGGACGAGGTAGCATCCGATTTCGTGGCGGCAACACAGGAAGCGTGCAAGTCGACCGTCGACGACCCATTGATTTCTATAAACAAAATTTTAGGAAATTCATGCGACTTGTTAGGACTTATAGATACGGGTAGCCCGGTTTCGCTAGTAAAAAATAGCGTATATGAAAAATTTATTGCGCCATTTTGCGTTCTCAAATCGGTTGAAACAAATTTACGTAATCTATCGAACGTCCCGTTGAAAGTACTCGGGTCGGTGGATGTTCAGATAACTTTGAAAAAAATTAGCGACAAAACATTTTCAATACGGTTATATGTTTTGCTCTCCGACGCGTTCAAGGGCGACATTATACTTGGGAGAGAATTTTTGTCGAAAAACAATATTACTCTAATATACGAACCTGCGGCGCAAGGTGAACATGACCGAATAAACATGTTTGCGAATTTGCCTTTGTATATCGACGAGGACTTGAGTTTAAAACAAATACTTGAGGAACATAAAATAGACTTCGGGCGCGAAACAAAAATAAAGTTGCAAAAAATTATTTTAGAGATACAAGAACAGGACACGTCACCTGTAAACGACGACTTCTCAGTGCATGTACATTTGAGAGATCCGTCGATCTATGCGTTCGCACCCAGGCGCTTCGCAAATGTAGAGCGAACGCAGATCCGGCAAATCACAGACGACCTCCTAGAGCGAGGTATTATTAGGCCGAGCGTCTCGCCTTATTGCGCGCGGGTCGTACCTGTGAAAAAGAAAAATGGTAAGATGCGTTTGTGTGTTGATCTGCGACCGTTGAACAATCGCGTGGTCAAGCAAAAGTATCCGTTTCCGGTAATCGAAGAATGCTTATCGCGATTGAGTGGAAGTCGCGTTTTTTTATTATTGGACTTAAAAGATAGTTTTCATCAAATCAGAGTCCATGAAGACTCCATGAAGTACTTTTCATTCGCGACCCCGGACGGTCAATTCGAGTTTACCCGGTTGCCATTCGGTTATTGCGAGGCACCGGCCGAATTTCAGAAAAGACTAATTAGCATCCTTAATTCGTTAATCAGAGAAAACAAGGTAATAGTCTATATAGACGACGTGCTAATACAGTCTGTAACAATAGAGCAAAATCTTGACACACTAAAAGAAGTTCTCGTTATATTGAAAACGCACGGCTTTGAGCTAAATTTCGGAAAATGTAAATTTTTAAGAAAGAAGATAGAATTTTTGGGATACATAATAAACGCGGACGGGATTACATTAAGCCCCCGTCACGTGGACGCGATCACAGGATATAAAGAACCGTCCGACAAATTAAAATTACAACGTTTTCTAGGACTCGCGAGTTACTTCAGAAAATTTGTTAAAGATTTCGCGCTGAAAGCTAAATCACTACAGAATCTTTTGAAAAAAGACGTTGTATATAATTTTGACGAACGTTGCGCGCAAGCATTCGAAACTTTGAAAAAGGAGCTGATCTCCACTCCGTTGCTGAGACTGTACGATCCGGCGGCCGAAACCCAGTTACACACAGACGCATGTTGCTTAGGGTTCGGAGCGATCCTTCTCCAGCGACGCGATAATTCCTGGGGTCCGGTTGCGTATTTTAGTCAAGGCACGAACGCAGCAGAGAGCAGGTATCACAGCTACGAGCTGGAAATGTTAGCAATCGTTAAATCAGTTGAGCGGTTTCACATATACTTATATGGCACGCGGTTCACAATTGTAACAGATTGTAACGCAGTAGTATATGCCGTAAATAAAGCAAACCTAAACCCGCGAATAGCTCGATGGACTCTCGCGCTGCAAAATTACTCGTTCGACATCATACATCGTCCAGGTAGTCGCATGGCACATGTAGACGCGCTTAGTCGAAGTGTCGCACACATAGACGAACTTCCGCTGGAGAGACGCCTTGAGTTCCTTCAGCTTGCGGATTCGAATATCCTAGAAATTAGTAAAACGTTAGAACTAGAGCATAATGATAAATTCGCATTAGTAGACGGATTGGTTTATAAGAAAATCGATAACGAACTAAAATTTGTAATTCCGGAGTCAATGATATCCAATATAATGAGAGTTTATCATGACGAGATGGCTCATTGCGGAGTAGAAAAAACAGTAAACGGAATCTTAAAAAACTATTGGTTTCCCACCATGAGGAAGCGCGTAAAAGAACACATAGACAATTGTCTTACCTGTCTTACAGCCAATAACGCGCTTAACAGGTTCGAAAGGAAAACTCAACTGCATCCTTTGCCCAAGGTTCCGTTAAATACGTTGCATGTAGACCACTTCGGTCCACTGCAGGAAACTGTAGAAAAATACAAATATATCTTAGTAGTGATAGACGCTTTCACCAGATTCACCTGGTTGTTTCCCAACAAAACAACCAGTAGTAGAGAATCAATTACATGCTTAGAAAATATTTTCACAAGTTTTGGCAATCCTATGGAAGTGATATCGGATAGAGGAACCACCTTTACCTCTAAAGAATTTATAGAGTTATTATCGGACAAAGGTATCAAGCACCGCAAGGTGGCCGTAGCAGCACCCTGGGCATATGGAACAGTTGAAAGGGTGAACAGATTCTTAAAATCATCGCTAACCAAGCTCATCGATGCGCCAGATGAGTGGAAAAATTATTTAGGGAGAATGCAATACGTGATCAACAATACGTACCACGCTGTGACTAAATCAAGTCCAGCAAAACTAATGTTAGGTTTTGACCAACGCAGCCATTCGGATCACTCTCTAACCAATTTCACGAAGGCCCTTGTCACCGTCGATGAGGACCTAGAAAAAGAGAGAGATATTAATAGGGACAATGCTTCACGAGCAACAGACCTTGTGAGAGCATACAATAAAGAATACAAGGATACTCACAGTATCAAGCCAACGCGATATAAACCAGGGGAGTACGTTTTGATAAGGGACACAGCCCCCAAAATAGGTACGAGCTCAAAGCTCAAACCAAACTATAAGGGGCCTTACCTTATTGCAAAAAGTCTGGGCAATAGTCGCTATGTCGTTAAGGACATCCCAGGCTTTAATATTAAGCAGAAACCCCTGAATACGATCCTTTCCGCAGATAGAATAAAACCTTGGATAAAAATAGGGAAAAAAGAGAACGATTAATAGGTAGTCGCCAAGGTAAATAATCTGTATTTTATAGTCTAATGTTAATAAGTGTAATGAAAAAAAAATTTTTTTATTAATGTAATACGTACCTGCGTAAAATAAATAGAATACGTACCTGTTAAAATAATAAGCGGTACTACTTAATATTAGAGAAAAAAAAAAATTATAATTTCGAGACGAAATTGATTGCAGCATGGCCGAGCTGAAAGCAATCGCCACCGATCGGCTGATTGCGCACGCGCCGATACGACAGCTAACTGTCCCCGATAACTGCTGCCCTCGGCGATAAGCGTAAAGGGCGCAAACTAAAGCGGCGCGCGCGGGAGAGTCAAAGGGTATTTAAGCTAGCGAGCTGAGAAACCCGGCACTCTCCTTCGAGCAGTATACCTAAAAGATAGTTGATTTTTGTATACGGGAGTCTTACAAAATAAATAGCAGTCTTTGTCTTTACGTGAATATTTTTGTTGAGTGACTTTCAAACACCTTTCTCGAACCTTCGTACTTTCCGCGCTTTCTAAGAACAGTTAAAACTTTTAACGGTCATCCGTAATTAAATACTTTACTTAATTCTTCTTTTAATAATCTCGATTTCTTACAATATATATGTTTTAAAGTAAGTGAGCGCGCTGCATTTGCACCGTTGTTATTAAACTGTGACTAGTTCAACTCAGGTACGTACGCTTTAACGCAATTATTCTACATAGTAATATATGCACTTACGCAGGTATGCGTGCGCCTCGGTATCTTAATGCTAACATTCTTTTCAAAAATTAATAGACGACAATATTTACATTTATTATGCTAATATCTTATTACTAGTAATTATTCAAATATTGCAAACTATCATAAAATTAATTAATTATTTATAGGTGGTGTAACTTTTATCCAAGGTTTTATGCGGTCAGATGACATGACGGTGTTCATGGGTTTTTGTTTCAAATTGAAACGTCTGTTATTACATATCGATTTGATCCTAAACTTTTTGCCACCAAGTATGGACCCTTATAGTTAGGTTTCAATTTAGAACTTACCCCTACTTTATTCCGGTCATTTCTGATCATCACATAATCACCTTCTTTATATTTTGTTGGTTTAATGCTATGTTTATCCTTGTACATTTTATTATAATTCCTAATCATATCGGTCGTTTGTAAAGCGGTATCGCGACTAACACTCCTATCTGATTCTAGATCATGATCAACATTGTGCAAGGCTTTTGTGAGACGAGCTATTGCATGGTCTTTATGGTTACGCTGTTCGTATCCCAACAGGAGTTTTGACGGAGTGGCCTTAATTGTCGAATGGTGCGTATTGTTTATAACGTACTGTATTTTGCTCAAGTTTTGTTTCCACTCTACCTGAGAGTCTATGTGCTTTGTCAAAGAAGTTTCTAGAAATCTGTTCGCTCTCTCTATCATACCATTGGCCCAAGGAGTCGCTACAGCTACTTTTCTATGTTTAATATTCTGATTCTATAGGTAATTAATGAACTCATTCGAAGTGAAAGCGGAACCTCGATCTGAAACCAATTCTACTGGCTTTCCAAAAATAGAGAACAGATTGTCCAGAAGCCTCATTGCTTCTTTCGCACCGGTAGATTTAGTTGCATATAGCCACGTGAATCTAGTGAATGCATCTATTACAAGAAAAATATGTTTATAGCCGTCTACAGTTTCCTGGAGTAGACCGAAGTGGTCTATGTGTATCAATTCCAAGGAAGACTTTGGCAACGGATACAATTGAGTCTCGCTCTCCAGTCTATTAGAGGAACTGTTCGCGGTAAGACATATTAGGCAATTTTCAATATAGTTCAAAACGCGTTTCCTCATCCTCGGAAACCAATAATTTTGTTTAATACCGATCAATGTTTTTTCATAACCATTATGTGCCATGTCATCATGGTGCGCTCTAAGTATATTTGTGACCATTGACTCAGGCACGACAAATCTCATTTCATTATCTATTTTTTTATAAACCAACCCATCTATCAGCGCAAACTTATCATTCTCCTCTAATTCTAATTTGTTGCTTAATTTTAAAATTTCAGGGTCTGCTAATTGGAGGTATTCGAGTCTTCGCTCTAGTGGAAGTTCATCCACAAGTGCAACACTACGACTGAGGGCATCTGCGTGTACCATCCTATTACCCGGCCGGTGAGTAATATCGAATGTGTAATTTTGTAAAGCTAACGTCCACCTAGCTATCCTAGGGTTCAAATCAGCTTTCTTGACTGCGTGTACTAACGCATTACAATCTGTAATTATATTGAATTTATTACCATATAGATATAAATGGAATCTTTCTACCAATCTAACTATCGCCAACATTTCCAGTTCAAAACTGTGGTAACGCGACTCAGCCGCATTCGTTGACTGACTAAAGAAAGCCACAGGGGCCCATGGACCGTCACTCTGACGTTGGAGGAGGACCGCTCCTATACCTCCACTGCATGCATCGGTACGCAACTGAGTCTCAGCTGCGGGGTCAAATAGTCTTAACACCGGGTAAGACGTTAATTCTTTTTTAATATTTGAGAATGCTTCAATACACATGTCATCAAATTCAAAATTTACATCTTTTTTTAGCAAGTTTTGCAAAGGTTTGACTTTGAAAGCATAATTTTTTATGAATTTACGAAAATAATTGGAGAGACCTAAAAACCTTTGCAATTGTATTTTATCTTTCGGCTGTCTATAATTGTGTACTGCCTCCGTGTGCCGCGGACTTAAAGTGATTCCTTCTGAAGAGATTATATATCCTAAAAATTCTATACTTTTTCTCAAAAATTTACATTTTTTGAAATTAAGTTCAAATCCATATTCTCTAAGTATCAACATGACTTTCTCTAAGGAGTCTAAGTTTTCTTCTACTGATTTAGCTGGGATTAAAACATCGTCGATGTAAACAATGACCTTGTCCTGCCTAATCAAAGAGTTTAGAATTTGAATAAGCCTTTTCTGAAATTCGGCCGGTGCCTCACAATAACCAAACGGTAAGCGAACAAATTCAAATTGACCATCCGGGGTCGCAAATAAAAAATATTTGGACGAATTCTCGTGCACTTTAATCTGGTGAAAACTATCGCGGAGATCTAGTAGAGTAAAGACTCTTTTATTACTTAACTTAGAAATACATTCCTCAATTATAGGGAAAGGATATTTTTGTTTGTGCACCCGGCTATTCAGGGGTCGGAGGTCCACGCAGAGCCTTAATCGACCGTCTTTTTTTCTCACCGGTACGACCCTGGCGCAGTACGGTGATACGCTCGTTTTAATTATACTTCGCCGGAGAAGATCATCGGTAATATCTCGGATTTGCTTCCGCTCCACCATTGCGAATCGCCTAGGGGCATACGCGTATATCGATGGATCCTTTATATTTACTTCCCCGGTAATCATCATTTACTTTAGAAACATTTTGTGTCTGAACTCTAGAGATTAGTTTTTCTAAACAAACTTTTGTATCTTCACCAAAGTCAATTTTGTTATCTTTTATTATTTGTTCCAGCGTTTCTGTTTGCCCCTCGTCGACACACAAGGGAAGCATCGCAAACAAGTTGATCTTCTCTTCCTGTATTTTCGCCACAGGATTATAAACTAACGTGAGTTTGTTTTCCCGCAAAAACTCGCGGCCTATGATAACGTCGCTTTGAAATGATTCGTTTTCCAAAACATACAAATTTGCCCTAAATTCTTTTCTTTTTAGAGATTCAAAATTTAACGCTATATTAGTTATGCCAATAACATCTAATTTTTGATCTGACAAATTTCTTAAATTACATTTAGTGGCAATTACCGATTTCGCGTCTGATTTAACGAATTTATTAAATACGCTCGCTTTTATGAAAGATACAGGGCTGCCTGTATCTATCAACGCTAATAATTCTATTTTAATCTCAGGTAGACTTACTCGGATCAGGGGATCGTCTACCACTAACTCTGTGGATGTTTCCTGGACAGCTGCTATCCCTGTGGACTCCTGGGTCTTTTCTGACACGGTCGCCGCCGCCAATGTCGCACCGGTAGGTTTAGGGGCCGCTCTGGGTTCCTTCCTCCTCAGGATCGGACAATCAAATCTGCGGTGGCCCTTTTCCTTGCAGTAAAAGCAGCTTGGCTCTCCTCTGCACTCCTTGTATGTGTGACCCTTTTTCCCACAGTTCTTGCAGGTATCCTTGGCCTGCTTATCCTTGACCTGCGGATGCAACTGCAACGTCCTGCGGTCTGCCTCTGCCGTGCCCTAAGCGATGGTCCTCATCTTTTCGAGGAAGACGTCCATCGTGTCGGCCGTGAGGGACAACGCCGTCGCCTTCAGCGGAGTCTGCTGGATTCCGCCAATCAGAAGCTGGATCCGGTCACTCTCGGGTAGGTCCAATCTATGCATCATCGCCAGCTTGTCGATGGCATAGTCGTCGAAGGACTCCTTCGCCGGAAACCACTTCCTTGATTCTAACTTCTGCATAGATCTATAAAAGAGTACCTTTCTATCAAATATTTTCAAAATTTCAGCCCATAGGCTCCTCCAAGACTCTACTGCTACGTCACCTTGAGTGTCAAACCATCGACGCGCCGATTTGGACAGCCGACTGGATGCTGCCAACAGGGTTGCGCCGTCTGTCGCTCCGTGCACCTGGGCGACTTTGTCCACCCGACGGACCCATGCCTGAACGTTGTCGTCGTCAGCCCCGGCAAACTCAGGTATCTGGTGGGCCAACGCTTGCACTACTGACCCTGAAGACCAGGACTCCGTCGATCGCCGCTCCGACTCGCCCGCCGGTGATGATCGCACCGAACTCCGATTGCTTTCGGTAAGCTGCTCCGAATGCGGTTGCCTCGTTGCTACACTTCTCTGGTCCATCAACAATTGCATTATCTGCGACAGTTGCTGTTGCTGCTGCTGCATCGCCGCTAGCATCTGCTGCAACGCGATCGTCGAGGGATCCCCAGCACCTGTCACTGACGTCTTTCGTCCTTGGGACAGTTCTGGAATCCCTACTGCCTGTTGTCCGGTCGCGACGGATGGAGCACTGGCTTTTGGAGCGGACCCCAACAACTGACTGCCTGCCGCTAATTGACGCAACTCCAGTGCCGGGCCGTGTTTCTCTAGGTGAGACATAATCCGATCAATCATGTCACTCCACGAACCCGTGGTTGCCAGTCCAAATCTCGCCGCTTCTGCTTTTAGCTGTTCAAGGTTGAGTTTCTCCAGGCCGTCTCTCTCCATCGTTAAACGAGCACGTGTTCTCACCATGCACATATGTTACCGAACAAAGAAGTTCCTTGAATAAAGGTCGTTCTTGTTTTCTTCTAAAAAATGTCTCTTTTTTTTGTTTTCTTTGCTCCGATTTTTTTTTTCTCGCTTACTTCTATTCTCGGTTTTCTTAATAATTCTAATTAACCGTTCACTACTGTTCACTAATTTCACTATTGATCATTATGATCCACTAGAATCCCACTTCTGAGATGTAAGGTAGAATTACTTTCAGAAATTGTTTTACGCGTTTCCATTTAATATCGAGTGATAATAAAGGAGACGTGGAAAGGTGGCAAGCGGGCGCGCAGTTTAGATCATTTGGACCAATTAGGGATTAACAGATCGGAGTAGAATATTTAACACCGTGGATTAAAGTAAAGTAAAACAGATATATTTAAGTATAAGTAACTGATTTAACAGAAGAATTCCAAAAGACTCCCGTACACCGAACGCGTCTGATTCGTTATACTTTCCGAAGGAGAGTGTCAGCTCTCCCGCCGGTCTCGAGGTGGTTCGCTCTCGTGGAGCTGCGCATGCTCCACGGACACCCGGTATTGGTGGCAGCAGCTGACGGGCCGTCACCGAACGGTACCGGACATGCGCACGCTAGTCTTACAATACTTCGAAATTTTCTCTCAATCTCTCGAAACGACGAAGATGTGACGAATACTAATGATTAATCGGCCGCGGGCACGACACGTGTCTCTCCCGAACAACCTACGCGAAAATTAGCGGCTTTACAAGTCTAGGGCCGTTCGTCTCACCGGTTTCTGCGTGTTCGTCGATGTTTCGGCATCCGCCGTCAGGAACCTCTGCTCTCGGCTACGTTCCGCCAGACAGTGACGAGCGAGAGGCCTGCCGGGATCACGCCGATAAGAATTTGGGCATTTTCCACCCGTAGCGCTCCTTATCCTGGCAGGACCGCTGGGCGTCCCGCGGGGCCCTGCGAATTCGCTCGACGATAATTTCTCTCGCCGTTCCTCTGTTCTCCCGCCTCAAGTTCCGCTGTTCCTCTATACATCTCGTCGGGAAGAATCCTACGGTCTCTGCGGTCCCTTCCAAAAATCAGCCCGATCGATTGATTGATCGAACTCCAATTTTTTGTATATCCGGATAGGCTGAGGCTCGAGGCAATGTATCTCCTGCGCCTTTGTGTCCGGGGCTCCCTCGCCTCTCGCGAGAGTGTGGCCATCCCCGTCTCTTGCCGGAATCTCTGCGGAAGAAGGAGTATTTTATGGCGGTATCTAGGTTCTTAAGGGGAAGCCGGAGCGTTGGCCGAACTCCGACGGGTTAGCTCATCTAAGCGGAAATAAAATTGTCGATAATTATCGACAATTTTAATTTCGCTATTATCGGCAGTTTCCATATATTAATAATTTACATGCATGTCAAAAAAAACAATTTTATTGTGTTCAACATATTATATTTTTTTAGACAATATAATATATTTTTACTGTTGAATCATCTCGCACACGCGTTTTTATCTAAGCGTGTCAATGACAGTAAAACATACATACATAATTGTGTCTATCTTTATCACATAGTTTGAACACAATAATATTATATATATATATATATATATTTGTTTTTTGCTTATATATTTACATTCAATTCTCTTATATATATAATATATATATATATATATATATATATATATATATATATCATTCACATGTGTATGTATGAATATAATTACTTATCATTTACATGTGTGTATGAATATATTTACTGAGAATTCACATGTGTGTGTGTAATATATATTCTATATATATATTAAAGTCTTGGTTGGTACACCGAGAATAATACGTGCCTCGCGCACGCTTTGTTTTCAACGAAAATTTAGTTTCGTTGGAAATGTATGTAGAAAACATCCGCGTATGGCTCTTTACGCCTTCCTTATGATTTAGATTTATATAAGGAAATGTAGCCAAGAATTGAATAGTTTCCGAGATATTTCACATAATCTGACATATTTTTGATATAAAATACAAAATATCTCGTAAAATATTTAGTTTTCAATGATCTTGCTTTTATGTATAGAATAATTAGACGAAACAATTGGTATAAACAACAAACATGTTGTTTTTACGAAAAAATATCAATAGCTGCATGTAGCAAATTGTATATTTTTTTTTACTGTGTATCTTTTTTTATTTGTCTATAATTATTCTATACATAAAAGTATTATCGAACACTAAATATTTTAATTAAAAATAACTGTGAGACGACCCAACTGGCTTAAATTGATTCTTATTATTAGTTTGATGTCATATATGTTACAAGAAAAGACAACGTTTCAACCTTAGGTTTAGGTCCTTATCAAGTCTAAAATTAAAAATTAAAAAATACAATAAATGTACATACAAGAATTTTGATTTTTAAGAAAGCAAAGCGTAAACCAAGATTGTAATAACAAATTAAAATGTACCTTACAAAATCTTTAGTACAATATATAATTAAGTTTTTTCATTTTACACATTTCAATATAAATACTGTGTCAAGTAAAACGTTTAGTATGGATGGTAAAGGCGAACTAACAATAAGTTAAACAGCTTTGATTATTCTATCATAAATCGGATTCAAATTCTCTGTGTCTTTCTGTAGGTTTTGATCGTGTTATTAAATTTTTTTATAAAAAACATTTCAGCAATCTCTCTTTTCCTAGTGTTTGTTTCTCGATGTAAAATATTTAAGTTTGTCCATTTAAAGTCATTGCGAAAAATCATTTCTATGTTTGCTTATAACATTCGGGTTGCTGACGCATTTTTATATTATTCATGTATTCTTTAATCCGAGTATTAAGGTGTCTTTTAGTTTGTCTAATGTATGTGGCGTCACAGTCGTTGCAGTCAACTTTATAAACTATCTCGGTCATATCGGCTTTAGGTAATTTGTCTTTTCGGGGTTTAATAACAATATCTAGTTTTTTTGATGAAGCTCCAAGTGATCATATCTGTTGCGATTAAATTGAGAAAATCCGTATCACGTTGAGCATCCCGATACGCGCGGGATAGCTCTTTATCGGCTCCTGTGAATGTTGTACCGTTATCTGAATACATAACTGCTGGCAAGCCTCGTCTGGCGCAAAATCGTTGAAATGCGTTCAAAAATGCTGGCGTTGAATAATCGCTGACCAACTCGAGATGAATGGCTCGAGTTGCCAAACATATGAAAACGGCTATGTAAGCCTTTCGTGAAGTGATTCCTCGACCAGCAGAGGCTCGAATGAGCACTGGACCGGCATAATCGATGCCACAGTGCAAAAACGCCCTCGTTGGCGTTGAGACTCGAGTTGATGGGAGTTGACCCATTAACTGATTGGCTACCTGAGCTCTTTCTCGTGTGCATCGAACGCACCTGTAGATAACTGATTTAACTAACGTCCTGGATTTTATAATCTAAAATTCTTGGCGAATTTTAGACAAGGTAGATTGAAGACCGGCGTGCAGAGAGGTTATGTGCGTGTAGCGAATGAGCATTGTAGTGATTGGATGATCAGCTAGTAGAACTGGATGTTTGGATTGAAATGGTAGATGAGAATGCTCCAATCTTCCGCCAACGCGGAGTAGACCATCTGCGTCTAGGAATGGATTTAACGATATCAGAGCGCTGTTTCTTGATAACTCCTTGTTTGACTTGAGTAAGTAAAGTTCTTCTTTGAACACCTCTGCTTGAATCATATGCAACCAAAAGTTACGAGAGTGCATGTACTCAGATGCTGTAATGGCGTGAGACAGGACGTGATCTTTGTGATCTGCCGCGGGCTTCCGTTGGCATTTGTTTATGAATCGGTATATATATGCAGTGACGCGTATCAACTTTGGCCACCATGAATACCGTGCAGCAATACTCCAATCTTCACGAGTACTGTTTTGATGAGCTTCACATGCCTTCAGTTCCAACTGAGTTTCGTGGTGCTCTGATAGAATTTGATGAGGCCACTCATCAGAATGAAGATGCAACCATGACGGCCCATGCCACCATAGGTTGACGGATATCAAATCTCGGCCGAGTAATCCGCGCGAAGCACAGTCTGCGGGGTTTTCATTAGTGTTTACGTGATGCCAACGACCGGTTGGTAATCGTGTCTGGATCTCGGCTACTCTATGAGCTACAAAAGTTTTCCAATTTGAGGGGTGCTTCTTGAGCCATGCGAGAACTACAGTGGAGTCTGTCCAGCAATAAATCGCAATGTCGCTTAAATGAAGTGACTGCTTGATAAAGTCCATCAAGCGAACTAGCAGAACTGCAGCAGAAAGTTCGAGGCGAGGAACCGTCATTGGTTTAAGAGGCGCGACTTTAGATCGCCCAGCAATGAGCGAGACCGTAATTTTCCCAGAGAAAGATGTCACGCGTAAAAACACCACTGCTGCGTAAGCGATTGTGGATGCGTCCGCGAACCCGTGTAATTCCACAGTTGCCGTGCCGGACTCAAAACCTGTCCAACGACTCAGTTGAATTTTTCGTAGATAAGGTAATGACTCGTAGATAGACTTCCAGGATGATAAGATTTCGTCCGGTATAATGTCGTCCCATCCGATACGGTGTCGCCATAATTGCTGCATGAGAGTTTTCGCCTTTAAAATCGCAGGTGTGACCCACCCGAGCGGGTCAAACAATCTTGCTATTGTTGATAGAATTGCTCGTTTGGTGTTAGGAACAGTTTCAGATAATGTAATTTGAAACTGAAAGCAGTCATGTTTCGGGTTCCAGACAATACCGAGGATTTTTAGACTATCATCAGTCTCCAAATTTTTAGGGTAAGCCAATCCATGATTGTCGGGCTGAATATCTGAAAGCAATTCTGAGTTGTTACTGGCCCATTTCCGGAGATCAAAACCACCACGGTTCAACAAACTACAGAGTTGAGTGCGAGCTTGATTTAACAGTGTGATATCGTTTGCGCCAAATAAGACATCATCGACGTAGATATTTTCTCTTAGGATAGGAGAGGCTAACGGAAATGAATCTCCCTCGTCACAGTTCAATTGTTGGATTACTCAAAGAGCAAGAAAAGGTGCTGACGCAGTGCCGTAAGTAACGGTAAGGAGTTGATATTCCTGTATAGTTGAGTTATGGTCGACCCACAGTATCCGTTGGTAATCTCTATCTCTAGGATCGATTAATATTTGGCGATACATTTTAGCGATGTCCGCAGAATATACATATTTATATTGCCTCCAGCGCAATATAACTGCTTGTAGATCGGATTGCAGTTTTGGGCCGGTGTACATGTGAGAGTTGAGAGACGTTCCATTTGATGTGAGGCAGAAGCGTCGAACACGACTCTTAAACGGGTTGTCGAACTTGTCTCCTTGATGACTGGATGATGAGGTATATAAGTCGCTTGAACATTACTTGAATGCAAAGGAGCGACTTGCTTCATATGATTTAATTGCTCATATTCGCGTATGAAGTCCGAATATTCTTGTGCAAGTGTGGATTGACGAGCAAATTTACGAATTAGCGACGAGAGTCGGCGTTCAGCTATGCTGCGAGAGTCGCCTATTTTAATGGGCGGGCCTTCCTTAAATGGGAGTCGCACGACATATCTGCCATCTGCTGTTCTAGTATGTGTGCGTTGAAAGTGATCCTCGCATTGTTTATCTTCTGTGGACGCATAAACATGTTGAGGAGTTTCTTCAACCTCCCAAAACTTACATAATTGCCGTTCCAAGGAGCAGCAATGAGCAACTGCATGATACCTTTGTTGTGAACTAGGTAATGATGAGCCTTGAGGTTGGGCTTCGACATGCGATGAAACCAAAGTAGAGCCGACTACATGGGTGTTTTGTATGACATGATTAGGAATTGACGTAGGTCCAGATAGAATCCACCCGAAATGCGACTGTATAGCGTCTGGTTGACCTATGGGTCCATTGCGTCTATTGACAAGAACCTTGCTATACAAATCAGCTCCAATAATGAGGTCGATAGGAGTTGATCCAGTCGGATCGTCATCCGCTAAAGTCAAGTTGGAGATGTGTTTCCAGTCACGTAATGACGAAGCGTGTCTGGGAGCATACTTTGTTAATGATCTCATGATGTAAGCTACCGTGGTGAAGGTTGGCTCAGGTTTATCGCGAGGCGAAATATTAATTAACGCGGCAGATCGACATGTACCGGTATCTGCACAACTAATCCCCGAAGTTGAAGTAAATGTTTGCATACGAGGTAAGCGTAAAATTTGCGCGACGCGTTCCGTAAGAAATGTGAGTTCTGAACCACCGTCAAGTAGGACTCTGACAGTTAATGAACGTCCAGAAAGCGAATGTATTTTTACCGTTGCCGTAGACAACACCACAGGAGTCGGTGATGTAGTTAACGTGACCGCTGAAAGCGCTGTGACATTTGATATATTAGTAACATCCTGCGAATTCGATGACACAGGAATGCTCGTTGTTTGTTGCAATGAGCCCGAGTCAACGTGGATCATCGTGTGATGCCGCTTGCTACAGTTGCGACACGTGAATTTACTCGGACAATTAAGTGCTACGTGCTTATCGCTTAAGCAATTGAAACATCGCTTAAGTTTCTTTATCAATTCGCGTCGTTGATTCGTGCTCATTGAAAGAAATTGTTGACACTTAGAGAGGAGGTGAGATTGTTTACAGATTGGACATGACAAATTAATTGACGCAGTTGCGGTGGCGCTTGTCACTCTCGAATGTGACCTTGTTTTATCGCTTTCATGAGGATGGAGTTCCTCAAGCGCTATAGCGCGCGAAGATATGAAACGTATCAAGTCTTTGTACGTTGGAGGATTTTCGTTATCGCTACTCTTCAGTTTCCACGCCCGACGCGTAGCAGAATCAAACTTTTGTGAAATGAAGTATACTAATATATCGCTTACAATATCCTCTGCTGTACGATCAAGACGTTTCAAAGTCGCTAACGCTTGTTCCGTTTTATCTCGCAACTCGTGAAGTTCTGACGCTGATTCGCGAGTCATCTTTGGAAGATGGTATAAGGTCGACACATGGACTTCGATCAACCGTCGTTTGTTCTCGAACCGCGTGGTTAACGCTTTCCACGCGACCTTAAAATTCTCGGCGGTTACTTTGATTCCCGATATCGCATCGCGGGCCGAACCTGTCAAACTAGAGATCAAAAAATGCATACGAGTGAAATTTGACAATTCTTTGTTATCTATAATCAACGACTGAAAGCGGTCGCGAAAGGTCTCCCAATCCTCGTTTTTTCCAGAAAAAGGCGGTAATTTAATAGGAGGGAGATGCTTTAACGAGAGTGACGATGCGTCAATTTGCGCGAAAGAAGTTTCGAGGGATGTATCTCGACTTACGACAGAAACCAGGTCTTCTAGGCATTCGTTCATATGATCCAGGGCTGATTGGTAGAGATCTTCGTGAAGGTCGAATTGATTCTTCTTGAAATAATTAATTGAACCTTGATCATCTTCTGGAACAAGTTGAAGTAGAATGGTGTGATTGTGCACACCTTGAGTCCATTGAGCTTGTAAAGTCGCAATCCGTGAGCGAATCTTTGCGGCCGTCAAATTAGAACGACCAATCTTTTTGAAGTTGTCGAGAGCTCGAGCAATTGAGTGGAAGATAGTTTGCTGGTTTGCAAGAGCGTCTTCCATTTTGACACTATAATTGTTTATGAATATGTCACTAACACGATTGTCTACCTAAACGCGATTACTTGACTGACTGTATCTCGAATCACGCTGCACTTCAATATCACTGGTGTCTTTAATTCAGTGTTCTCGATTCGTCATTACTCTCCCAATCCGGCTCGAAGGACCAAAATGTTTGCGCGATCGCTCGATTGTTGATGTCGAACGTTCGCGCACGAAGCTACGGACACTGACAATCGGGTTGTAAATCCGATCGTCAAAATCCGTCTCGTGTATCGGTTGCACAAGAAGGTTCAAAGTGGACTGTATCTTAAGGAGGGTGGATGCGCTCCAAATGATGCGCGGGATAGGTAATAATTTAAGCCGCGTGCCGAATCGAGAACCAGAATACTGAATTATATGCACACATTACACAAAACAATCCATTTATTAATTAAACTAAATTTGTCCGGGAATCACAATATACATAAACGCAAATTAGTTTGAAATTTTTACATAAACTCTTTAGCTCATAAAATAGTCACCGCGAGAACACGTACGACGTGATTGCTAAGCAGTCCGGGATATCTCGCTATATGGTATCTAGCATGTGTTGCATGGAACCACCAAGAGACTATTTGTTGCATAACAATTGCTATTGACGATGAACACGCTCGAAACTCATGTATCGAATCTTTCGAAATCTCACCTTAAGATTTCGTACACGTTGCCGATTGCGGCGAATGCGATATTAAGTCGCGAACCAAATTGTCTCATTTAACATGGATAGTCACTGATCACATAAAACGTTACAGTGCGTTGAGCACCACGGGCTCAAAGGGATGAAAAAAAGGAACGCAAACACAATCACGACATCAGGTGTCAGTCCCAAGTGACTGATCACGTGATCTGCGCGCGCCAACTCACGTGATCTACGCGTGCCAAACGAACACGCGCGAACCTCATGTATCTAACAGATACTTTTAATTAATACAATTATTACGTGCGTGTAAACGATCGGATTTCGGCACCTTGATATTTCACCGCCGCGCGAATTCTGGTCACACAAAATCACTGAATATCGCTTCGTTGAAAATGTCTTAAACGCAAACTTTATGTCGCGCATATAACGGTGCACCTTGCTGCTACCGTTAATTAACGAATGTCAAAATGAACGTATTTCACATCTCAAATATCACTGAATCCCAGCAGGAGATCACTCTGACTATATTTTTTTTTTATTAATCAAACGAGCTACGAACAATTAGAATCGCGACGAGAAAATCCACATGTGACTGTTCGCAAAGTCGAGCCGGGAGCGAATGACCAAGTTCGATGACGAGGCAGTTCATCCCCGATCGATTCGATAATCGAACGCTCGAAGCGCGGCGTGTAGGTTCAGTGCGTGCTGCCCCGTGCCGGATTAAATCAAAAATTATAGAATTTCAAAATTATCGACCTACTTCTTCATTATTTTGAACAAATAATAAAAGTCTTGACCCGGGGTTAACTTACTTCTGAACAAAATCATTTATTTATTACAAAAAATTATCCACTAAAACTTTATAATCAATTATATTTATAAAAGATTTTTATATATTTTTAGATTATAAATTTAATTATTTTTATTTATGTAATGCAGATTATTTTTTAAAAATTATATATACGTGTGCATGTATGAAAGAATGCAATGTAGAAAACAGAGAAGAGAGAGAGACAGAAACAGGACCACAAAGAGACAGATAGATCGATAGATAGATAGATAGGTTGATCGATAGGTAGATCGATAGATAGTTCGATAGATAGACAGGCAAATAGCTAAATAAATTGATAGGTATGTATATATATATACAATATATATATATATTTCTTTATAAACATTTTCTACGCATACATACGCATACATACATACATGCATGCATATAAAGAAATATACTAACCTTTTCATCCAGCCTTTCTTGAAGGAAACTCTATGTTGACAAAGAGGCAAACGTTTTGCGTTATATTATTCTATGTATGAGAGAGACGAAGATAATATGACTGTATGTCCTTGTCTAACTGCACAATTGCAGCTCCATTTATCGCGACATCGCGCAACTAATTTTCTGCTCTGTATTATTTTTAAATGTCATTTCGCACATACACATGTGAATGAAATATTCCACAACCGAGATCTTTTTTATTAGACTTCTAAACTTATTTCTGCAAGGTCACTAATATTCCTTTATGCAATCTTTTGGAGGAAGTAGTCTTATTTTGTACGTATAAATTGTGAAACTTTTATACAAGCAAATATTGTTATGACGTGACGCGAGAAGCCAAAAAAAAAACTCGTATTTAAAAATTTTTTGTCTTTTTATCACAAATTCAGACCGCTTCCTCCTTTATTATTGTATTAACTTTAATCGTGGAAAAGCATTTGTTATTCTATTAACGCAATAAAAACTTCTCGATTGTGGCAAAATATAATCGGTTCGGTCGGTAAAAGTAGACCTCCGGCATCCTCTTAAGAATATGCTATTGGTTCCCATTCCAATAGCAACATTATATGGGATAAGCGATATGGAGGTTGTCAACTAAACTAATATATTATTTTCTTAATTTTAATAATAGAATTAATGAACTCGTAATAAGTCAATAAAATATGCATTTATATATATATGTATATATATATATATATATATACCCAGATAGGAAACTTTGAGCATAAATGCATAATTATTGCTTCTTTCTAGTACAATAGTTTCGCCATAATTATTGCAAGGTGATGCATCAAAACGCATATTTTTTGTTGAGAAAGAATTTTGCAATTATAAATTGCAAACATTGAGAAGTTGTAAAAGCAAAATATTTTGCGTTATACAAAGTAATTTCTCAATTAATGCAGCATTAAATGTCTCAATTAATACAGCATTTAGGGAAAAAATATTTAATAGTTATAAAATAATTTTAAAAATTGATTTAAAAAAAAAAAAAAAGGTGCATTGGAAATACGACGAAGTAGTGTCATGGCAAAGTAGTGTATTGTGCTTTCAGTTTTCATGTATATAAGTGTTTTTATTAATATTATTTGACAGGTAGGCTGTGTAATATACACATATATTATTATATATTCTTTGTTCCTTACACATAAACTTTTTCATCACGTTAAGCGTATTTTTAATATTCTGCACAAAATTATTTTCCGAAATGCGTCACCGCCAAGAACAATAAAGGCCTCGTGGCCGACAGACAATATTATTCTTGCATTGCAGTTTGGACGCCCTTTAATTGCCTAAGATTACACACACATATATGTGTGGTTATATACATGAAAGCACAATACACTACTTCGTCATGACACTACTTCGTTGCTATTTCCTTCCCGAATAAACTGGAACGAACGCGCAACTACAGTGTATACTGTGACGCAACGGTAACAGTAGCGAGTAGAGAAAGAGTGATGCTAACGCCACGTTCGGGGAGATTATGACTCTGTCAATGCTGAAAGAGTCATAATAATTGTACAATTTTATGCTGTAGCAATTTTCGTAATAATTACAATATTAGTTTCTAAAATATATTCAGCAATAATTGTGCTAAATATTTCCTGTAAGTATTACATTATAGTAGCATCTATTTTAGGTATCAATTTCACAAAGATCGCTGCATAATACAATAATTAAATTTAGAATCAGTGATTTCAGAATTTTAATTTATAGTTATAGTATAGTATAATATACATTACATTTTAAAATTAAAATAATACGAAAATTTTTCTGCACGCTTTCCTATCTAGGTATATATATATATATATTGCAACGTCTTTTCCTGTGCCGAAACGCCAAGTTCGGTCAGGGGAGCGTTCAATTTAAATATTCTACTAATCTGAATCTTAATACGGTAAAATTCGGTAAGGAAAGAATTACTTATTCGTACTTAGGTACATTCGGTACTCACGGTACAGTTGGGCGCCAGGCGCATGTGAACGCGCCACGATACTACTGTGAACGGTACTTAAAGTCACTTCTCCAAATTTCATACAGAGTCGCGGGTCTATAGGAGTGATGGGTCTATGGTTGAGAGAAAGGTATAGAGAGACATACACGTGGTGTTATAATTTGACAGAGATATATATATTTGACACTTAGGATTTACAATTTGACATCTGATAAATACAATTGGATAATATAATTAGGTAACAAACAGTAATATATAAACTAGCGTTAGGGAAACAAAAATATAATATCATAAGATCGGCGAATATCGGTATTTCGGAATTGATCTACAAAATTATTATTAATTCTACAATGTGAACCATCTTAGATAATTTCGCGACAATTGTATACAAACGGGATAAACAAAGACAAACTCGGTAAACGTTATGATGGTCCAACTTATTTTTGCGGACACGCGGTATAGACAGAGGTCACAATAAGATACTCCGAGACACGGCGCGGTATGCAAAAAAAAGATAACAAATAGATGACGGTAATTTCGTGACTCTCTCGCACGACTCTCTCGCCGAGTCGAAAACAATGAAATATTTAACAAACTCGCGGAGAGCGACTACACGCAAATTCCGAAAATCTAATAATCGAGCCTATAAGAAACGTGACTCTGAATATCTCGGTAACCCGAATTTATGATAATTACTTTCGAGACGATGGACTGTCGGCGGTACTTTTCGGAGAGGGCTCGGCTCGCGAAACGCAAAGTCGGCTGGCCCCGCGATACGATACTCCAAAAAAAGAAAAGAGAGAGACCGCTCTCTCACACACAAAACGATACGAAAAATGAGAGAGTGCGGTACTCATGGTAATTACAATATACGATCAATACCTACGGTACCAACCAACACGGATCTACGACTACTCGAGAGGCGGCTTACAGTTTCTGGCGATGAATTCTGGTCCTCGGGTCGCACGTTTGGGAGTTCTGGAGGCACCCTCTCTGTTCTAAGGCACACCGAACAGTGGAGAGCCGGGCTTCGCGCGCCTCGGTACCCTACGTGCCGCGCCGATCTCTCGTGCATTCCCTCGATGATAGGGTCAATGGCGGGGCCCTACAGTCTTCCCCGCCTCCCCCTCTAGCGGGGTAATTCTCTCGCCGGTATCTTCCTGCGGCTCGAGAGGATTTTTCTCCGGGTCTGTTCCTGCGGCTTCTCTCCTGGGGGACCAAGCGGTAGGCTGGCCGGGCCCTCCATCGTCCTTTTCCAGGAGCGGTCCAGGTGTAGGCGCGACTCGGAGTCCTATCAGTATCCTAGAATATCCGTACGGCATCAACATTGCGCGAGAGATAATAAATTAAAGTCGGCTACTGGATACTTAACTGCGCGCGGTCCCGTGCTCTCTCTCTCTCTCTCTCTCTCACTCCCGATCCATCCTTCTCTCTCGGCTGTGGTATTACGGCATCCTCCGTCTCTCTCTCTCTCTTGCTTTACAACTTCTCCTGCCGCTCTCTCGGGTCGTCGCTGTCGCTCTCCCTACGAATCGCGTTGCACGCGCATCGGCAAGCCGGCACTGCGCGCAACTGCGATTCTCGCAAAAAAACGGTAAAAAAACGAAATAACGCAGACGGATCGCACCCTCCTCGAAATGAGGGGCGCTCCAGATCCTCGCGTCCTACCCGATCGAGCTTTTCGCTATTGTGACGGCGCTCTCCAAAGCGTCACGTCACAATATATATATATATATATATATATATATATATATGCCAAATAAAATTATATAAATTCTTATTTATTTTTAGTTATAATCTGTTTTGTTTAAATTTATAGCGTTATGAAAATTGTCAATTACTAATATATTTTTTTTATTAATTTTAAAAATAATTAATACACTTGTAACTTTAGTATGAGTCAATAATATGTGCTTTATACATATATTTGCTAAATAGAATTATATATAATCTCTCATTTATTTTTAGTTATAGTTAATGTTTTGTTTACATTTACTTTTTGCTCAAGCTTTATCTTTTTTTTTAGGTGTGATATTACCTAAAACAAATAAGTGCATTTATCTGTTTACCTAAGTACACTTTTTGAGATGGATTCAGAAGATTATGAACACCGCATGGTAAGACGTAGAATATGTCAGAAATATACACATACCGTATATTTGTATAAAGTATAATAATAATTAAATATAATTTTTATATATTTTTTCTATCACACTTACGACATACAATTATGTCCAAATTATTATAATCTACATATAATTTAAACAGCTGCAATATATCTTATTATTAGAGTTATTTAGAAAAGAGAGACAAGTAAAATCAATGAAAGCCTGATCTTACATTTTTTTCTAGTTTAAACTTCGCTTTAATAAATCAAAATGCACTGGTCCAAAACCAAAGGACGTAAAATATATGTAGTAGGAATAATCGTAAAACATAAAACATATTACATAGGACACGAAAATAATTGTATAGGAGTGGTACTGACTTGGCACCGATATGCTGATGGACATGTAATCTTTGATTGCGACGGATGTACGCTCATGTGTAGATTGGAGTTGAAAACCCTGTGCATTTCTGCTTATAGAAGTAGACAAATAAATTACGAGATTTTGACCGAACATAATGATTTGTGTTATGTGAGCGAAGGTATAAATATCATTAGATAAGTTTTATTTAAAATTACATTTGTTTACTTTACAAATTTTCCTGTACACAATAATAATTTTTTTTTATTGCGTACTCTCTTTTAATTTTGTTCATTATAGATAGATAGATAGATATGTTTATTGTTTTTCCAACTAGAGATTACAAGGCGCTTTTTTCTTGTTTAAAGGAGCGGTCCCAAACCTTTATACCTCCATTTACATTCCACCTTAACCTATATCTTAATCCTATAACTTAAATCTAATTAACTTAATCTATACAATCATATATACATTCATATATATCGTCATAACAAAAAAAGAAAAAGAAAAAATCGCCACGCCGCTCGCTTCGCCGTCTACCGTGCCTTTCCTCGCCTTTTCACCCTACCTACTTCCTGCCTGCTCTTACACACATCCGACCCTTATATCCTAGTCTTTCTTATTCTACGTTTTCTTATATCCTATTTTCGCCATCTTATATACTCCTTAACCTAAGTGGGACCTCCGCTTCCGGTTACTGTTACCCTTCACTTCTTTCACTCTTCCCTCTCTCTCCCTCTCCCCCTCTCCCCCTCTCTCTCTCTCCTCTCCTCTCCTCTCTCTCCCTCTCTCTCTCTCTCTCCCTCCTCTCTCTCCCTTCTCTCACACACCCTCTCCCTCTCTCTTCCCTCATCTCTTACCCTCTCTCATCCCCCTCTCCTCCTTTTCCATCCTTCCCATCCTCCCCTTTCCCCTCCCCTCTTGCTTTCTCTAACATTTTTAGCCACGTTTCCCCTTCTCCCTCCTCTCCTAACACCTCCTTCACCATTTCCTGCCAACTCTCTTCCCTTCCCCATTCCATGCAATTCTCCCACACATGCTCCCACGTTTCCAACCCTCTCCCACACATTCTGCACTTCCTCTCCTCATCTTTTTCCCAGTATCTATTTCCCCTCATCCCATTCCCCAATCTATACCTTGCTATTCTCCTCCGTCCACCCTTCTTTACCTGTCTTCCGTCCACCCTTTCTTTAGATAGCCCGGTATTCCCTCCCCTTTGACCTGCTTGTATCATCTATTGTATTCCGACTTTTCTATTTTTTCTATCCTCTCTTCCCTCTGCTCCTTCCTTTTCCAGTCCTCAACTTCTGCCCATCTGAACTCCCCTTTTTCTCTTCTTTCCTCTATCTCCCTTATTTCCATCCCCTTACTCTCAAAGAAATCCCTCCTTCCCCTCTCCCAATCTGGCAATATCCCTCCTTTTTTTGCCCTTTCTTTGATCTCCTCCAAACATACTTTCGCCAGCCACCCTCCCTTACCCTCCTCTAGTCTCTTCTCATATCCCCACGCCCTTCTTCCCATCCTTGTCCTTATCTTTTCCCTCTGCATCTCCTCCCTTACCATATAACCAGGCGTTCCCCAATCTACTCCTAATATCCATCTCAAATACCTTTCTTGTAACCTCTCCATCCCCTCTCTCTCTTCCCATCCCCATATCTCCATCCCATATCCTAAAACCGTTCATACTAATGCATCAAATAGCCATATCCTCCTCCCCCAATTACTACCAAATCTCCTTTTACCTATCCTACATACTTGTCCCATAGCTACTGCCCCTCTCTTTATCCTGTCCTTTACCTGTCCTTCTTGCCTCCCATTCCTTTGTATTATATATCCTAAATACTTATACTCCTTAATCTCCTCTAATTTTTTACCTTTCCAGACCCAGCTAGCCTTTTTTAACCTCCCTCCACCTTTCCTGCACCTCATCACCTTCGACTTCCTCTCATTCAATTCCAGTCCCTTTTCCTCTAGATATCTCCCTAACCTTTCCATCATGCACCTCATCCCCCTCTCATCCTCTGCCATCAATACCACGTCATCCGCGTACGCTAACGTGTAGGTCTTGCCCTCTCCTAGCCTCACTCCTCCCCATCTCCCTTTCCTCATCTCCTCCTCCATGTCCGCCATCAACATATTAAAGAGAAGAGGACTCAGAGGGCATCCTTGTCTCACCCCCCTCCCCGTCCAAAACTTCTCCCCCACCTCTTCCCCTATTCTAACCCTGAATCCTATTTCTCCTAACACTTCCTCACATCTCCTCACCGTCTCTTCCTTCACTCCCCTCCCTCTTAACGCTGTCATCAACTTCATCCTGTCCACCGAATCAAACGCTGCTCTCAGGTCCACAAAGAATAGCACTATTTGTCTTCCTTCCCTGCTTATTTGCCTGTTTATCAAATAATTCAGAACATAAATATTATCTACCGTTCCCATCCCTTTCCTGAACCCAGTTTGATTCGGTGGTAACATCCCTCCTTTCTCCACCTCCCCCATCAATCTCTCCGCTAACATCGACGCATACACTTTGTATAATGACGGTGTCAACGTTACCCCCCTATACTCTGAAACCTCCCTTCCCTCTCCCCTCTTCAAAATTGGCACCACCAGCCCCTCACTTCATTCCCCAATCCACCCTTCCCCCTTCCATATCCTATTGCATATCTCCCATACCCACTTCTCAATTCCCTCCCCTCCATATTTCCACACTTCTCCCGGTATCCCATCCACCCCCACCGCCTTTCTTTCCTTTAACCTGCCTATCGCCCTCCTAATTTCTCCCTTTTCTATCTGGTCTTCTTCCCTCCCCTTCTCCATCCTATTTCCTCTCATTACTACTCTCGATTCTACCCCCCCTAATAACTCCCTAAAATATCTGTTCCACTCTTCTATCTCAATCCCTCCTCCCATTCCTCCTTTGCCTTTCCCCCTTTCTCTCCTAACCACCTCCCATACCTGTCCCTCCGTCCTCGCTTCCATTGCCTTCCTCGTCCACTCCACATTATCCTCCTCTTTCTTCTTCCTACATAATCTCTTGTACTCTTTTTTTCTTTTTCTGTATTCTTCCCCTTTCCCCCCTATCCTCTTCTACCTTTTCAATTCCTTTGCCACCTCCCCCTTCTCTCTTCTACACTCCCCGTCAAACCACCCTCTCTTTTTCTCTCTCCTCTCCTTTCCTTCCCCCTCTTTCCTCTTGTCTAACACTTCCTGTATCTTCCTTTTCTTCTCTTCCCACTCCCCCTCCACCCCTTTCTCTTCTTGTTCGTCCCTTTGCTTCTTCCATATTTCCCCTATCCTCTCCCTAAATTTCTCCTTTCCCCTCCTTCGTCCAGCTCCATCTCCTTTTCCTCTTTATCCCTTTTCCTTCCCCTCCTCCTCCTTTCCCTCTGATCCATATTACCACCGGCATGTGGTCCGAGTCCACCCTGTCTCCTATTTCTAACTTCGTAATTTCCTCTCTAACTTTCTCATTCCCTATCACGTAATCAATTACCGATCTCCCCTTCGGCCCCATATACGTCCACCCCCCTTCCTCATCTCCTGTTACTCCTCCATTCATTATCGCCCACCCCCTCTCCTCCAACTTTTCCACCAATCTTCTCCCTTCCCCATTTACCTTTGTATCCTTTGATTTTCTCCCCTTTCCCTCTTCTCCCTCATCCTCCCCCATCACTATTCCTCCCCCTAAATTTCCCGTTCTTGCATTGAAATCCCCCCCTATTATCGTTCTGACCTTGTCTCCCTCTTCCTCCATCCACTCGTTCATCTCCTCTAGTTTCTCCTCCAAATCTCCGTTAATGTACACTCCCACCAACCTCCATCTCTCCCCCTCTCTTTCTATCATCACCTCCAGCATTCCCCCTTTATCCGTTCTACCCTTTCCTTCTATTCTTATCCCTTTTCTCACCCCCGTTATAATTCCACCCATTGCCCTTCCTTTCTTATTCTTTCTCTTTGCGTATTGCACCTCCCACTTAAATCCCCCCGGCATCCTCCCTTTTAATTTTTCCCATCCTTTTTCATCCACCCATGTCTCTAGGAAAAACATTACATCCCATTCCCCTATTGTTTCCCAGAAATCCGCGTCCTTATTTTTTAGACCCGCTACATTCCAATATGCCATCTTCCATCCTTCCCCCCCCTCCTCCTTCCTCTTTTCCTTCTTTCCCGCCTCTTTCTATCTCTTTACCTCTCCCTTCTCTCCTCTCTCCCTTTCTTTTTTTCACCCTTCCTTTCCCATTCTTTCCTTCCCCCCCTTTCCCGTCTCCTGTGTTGTCTCCATCTCCTTTCCTTTTATTCCCCCCCCCCCTGGTCTCTTCCCTCCTCTCATCCCCTTCTCCCTCTTCCTCTATTTCTTCTTTTATCTCGTCCCACCTCCACCATTTACCCTTCATCCAAATTCTCCCATATCTTACCCATGCTCTCCTTCCCTCTCTCTCTCTTCCCCTCTTGCCATCTCTCCTAATCTCCACATCATCCTTCTTTCCTTCCACGTTAGATCCTCCTCAATCCTCTCCCCCCTTCCTCTCAATCTTCTTTTTTTTCCATTATTTCCCTTTTAACTCCCATATCGCCCACCCCTACTAATACTGTACTTGTCCCGTCCCTTCTCTCTTCCCCTATTCTCCTCACTTCCTCTACTTGCCCCCCTATCCCTATCCCCTTTAGTAAACTCTCTACCTCCCCTTTCACCCCCCCTTCTCCTACCTTAACTCCTTTAATTATAACATTCCTTCTCTTTTCTTCCCTTTCTTTTCTTTCCCATTTCCATTCCATCTTATTAATCCTATCTTTCATCCCCTTAATCTCCTTTCCCTTCTCCTCTTTTCCTCTCCCCTCCTTCTTTCCCATCTCTAATTCTTTCATTTTTTCCCCCATCTCCTTAATCCTTTCCATAAACTCCTCTCTTTCCCTCCCCGACCTTTTCTCCCTCTCCTCCATTTCCTTCTTTAACCCTCTTACCTCTTCTCTTATTTCTTCCTGTCCTCTTATTCCCTCCTTGATCTCTTCTCTAATCTCTCTTCTTATCTCCCTCATTTCCTGTATTATCTCTTCCTTCCATTCCCTCCCCATCTCTTTTATCGTCTCCCCTATCCCTCCTGCCTTCTCTCTCCTTTCTACCTCTGGCGATCTTATCACCTTTTTGCTTCTCCTAAACGCCCAATCTAAATCCCCTATCTCCTCTCTCTCCTTTCTTAATCCTATTTCCTCTAATTCCTCCCTTTTCCTTTTCAACACCTCTTCTGCCGTCCCTGTGCTCCCTCTTCTCTCCCATTTTTCCGCCTTCTTTATTCTTTCTATCTCCTCCATTTCTTTCCTTTCCATCTCTCTTCTATATCTCCTATACTCTATGCCTGATAATTTCCCCTATACCAACGATTCGTTCCTCTACTACTAGTAACTTTTTCCGGACCTACACCTGTCCCCTTTCTCACCACTCTTTCTACACCTGCTCTCCGCCTTCCTATTTCCTTTCTATCCCCTCGTTCCCCTTACCTATCTTCCTAACCGCTGACTCACTCTTCCTGCCTCACTTCTCTTCCTTCTCACTGCTCTGTTCCCTTCTCACCCCACTTGCTTGCACTCCCCTTGCATTCCCTGCCTCCAGCCTCTCACTCTCTCACTCTCTCTCCCCCTTTCTCTCCCTCACACCTCTAATACTTCACTTATAATCACACACCGACAATCCTTTAACCTTCTACCACGCAACCGGAAACGGAAGTCCTAATTTTGTTTATTATATAGATCATTATTTTTGTATACATTTTTAAATATTTAACTATTTTTAATGGGCTTTTGTTTTAATTTTGTTATTACATATATTTTCGTTATTATTTTATATTTATTTTTTATCTTAATTTTAATTATTATAAATTTATTTTTATTTACATTTTTATTTCAAATAATATAATTTCAACCATGCCAAAATAGATCGATAATAGTGAAATAGATCGCTATTTTTATAGATTTGAGGGTACTCATTATGTACCAAATCAAATGCTGACAAGTATTTTCCGCACAATGCTGCTGTAAAACAATATCAGGAAAAAATGGATGAATAAAAAATAAAAAGTATTGTGCAGTAGTTAAAGCAAGAAAAAATATTTTATTAAAAGGAGTTTTATACCAAATTATTTATAAGAATTAATAATATAAACATACAATTTAATCAATTAATTTTATATTAGAAAATGCGCTATAGCCAGTTGAAAAATGCAGCTATTTTTTAAGAAATATCGTGGTACAAACTGTCCCATTAGAAGAGGGAATTTTATGAAAAAAGGGAAGTAAAACTTGATCATCGTTAATAGGATTGTCATGAAATTATTGTTTATTATATAATATTCTTTATTCAAATATATATATATATACAGGGTGTTCGGCAACAGGTGGGCCAAAATTTAAAAAGTGATTCTACATGATAAAATAAGACGAAAATCAAGAATGACAAAATTGCGTTCGAGACTTCGTTTATTAATTATAAATATTTTACACTTCGCATTAAGGACGCCTGACGCACGGCAATCTGCCGATATCTGGCGTGCGAAAGGTACATCGGTGGAGTCGCCGTCAAAATACACTGTGACGCATAAGTACACAGATACTTACATCGTAACAGTTGATGTACATTGTATAATATTTAGCGCGGAACAACAGTCTTTTTACAACATACAAAATTGTACACCAAACATAATAACATGTTATAATAACATTATAACAAATGTTCAAAGTGTCCTCCATTCTGTTGTAGACAGAGCTTAATTCTTCTATGGAAGTTTTGTCTTACGCTTTGAAAGTCAGCCATCACGTTCTGTATTACATTTGATGTAAATTGAATCCTATGTTCTAATTCTTCCAGTGTTAACACAGGCGTGGAATATACTAAAGTTTTTAAATGTCCCTAAAAAAAGAAATCGAGGGGATTCAAATCTGAAGAGCGAGCCGGCCAAGGGACAGGTCCTCCTCGACCAATCCATTTATTTCTAAAATTATTGTTTAAATATTCTCGCACATTTGCAGAATAATGTGGTGGTACACCGTTATGCATAAACCACATGTCTCTGCGCACTTGTAGTGATACATTTTCTAAAAGTTCATGCAACCGAAATTGTAAAAAGTCCATGTATTCTTGTCCTGTCAACCGATGAGGCAAAATAACAGTACCGATAATTTTGTTGCCAAGAATTCCTCCCCAAATATTTGTAGAAAATTGTCGCTGCGTATTTATTACTTTCAGCGCTCGTGGATTTTCATCAGCCCAAACGTGATCATTATGAAAATTAATTATGCCGCATCTATTGAAACTTGCCTCATTGGTGAATAATATTTTTGACGTAAAATCTGGATCCTCTGTAATTTTAGACGAGATCCACGTACAAAAATTAATTCTTCTTTCAAAATCTCCTGCTTCCAATTCTTGTACCCGTTGATAGTGATATGGATGTAGTTGTTGCTCTTTTAAAATTTGCCATACAGTAGCGTTACTTATTCCTTCTATTGCTGCAATTTTCCTCGTATTTGAGTAAGGATTTTCTTCAATATGCTGTAACACTCTTTCTTCTAAGTCCGCATCACGATGATGATGTCCACCAGATCTTTTAGCTTTTAACATTCCAGTATCTTGTAATCTTTGATGAAACCTTGTGAATGTTTTCCTATTTGGTATATTTCTATCTGGATATTTTTCTTCATAAATACGTCTGGCTTCGGTGGCATTACCATTTGCTTGACCATAACAAAAATGCATATTTGTAAGTTCATGTAAAGTATAATCCATTTTCTAAAATATTGAAAAAACACAAGTCAGTATAAAAATTACTATAGCACACTTTTACAGACTACAAACTAAAATACTCGCCACGCTCACTAATCGCATCAAAGGCTACCGCCGCCGTCGTTAACTGCCGTACTTATCGTTTCTTTTAATAACAATTCTTTTGTCGTTGCAAACAGTGCGTACAGCGAGTGTTGTAGTTTATATAAAAATGTGCTGTAATAATTTTCATACTGACTTGTGCATTGTTCGTACATTCTTCGTTATCTTGAAAAGTTATACTTTTCATAAACTTACAGATAAATAATACTACCGAAAATAGACGTATTTATAAAAAAAAAAACATATCCTGATAAAAATAAATATTCTCAAAGCGTCATTAAAGATTGCAGGATACCAAAATGATAAAAGCAGATCCGGTGGACATAATCAATATGACTCGGACATAAAAGATAGAATTACAGCAATAGAACGAATCAGGAATAATACTGTGTAGCATATTTTAAAAGAGCACTAATAGGAATAAATTTATTACGACATTTTTTTATAAATATTTGGCCAGGAACTCGTGGCGATAAAATTATCTTCGCGGCGGGTCAGATTTAAGTCCTCTTGATTTCTTCTTTTAGGAACATTTAAAAACTATGTCTCATGCAGTTAACTGGATAAATACTGAAAAAATAACAAGAAATTTAATTTGCATCAAATGTATTACAGAACATGATGATTGACTTTCAAAACGAAAGATAGCACTTTCACAGAAGAATCGTGGTCTGTCTACGACAGAATAAAAGAAGTTATACTGTTAATGTTATTATGATTCGTGTAAAATTTTTTGTAGATAATCTTGTGGACGGGATAATCGCAATGTATGTTGTGAAAGGAATGTTGTTCCAAGCTAAATATTGCAAAATATACATCAACTGTTACGATGTAAGTTTTTGTATACTTATGCGTCACAGTGTATTTTGACGGCGACTCTACCGATGTACCTTACGCACGCCAGATATCGGCAGATTGCCGTGCGTCAGGCGCCCTTAATGCGAAGTGTAAATTATTTATAATTAATAAACAAAGTCTCGGACGAAATTTTGTCATTCTTGATTTTCGTCTTATTTTATCATGTATGTTAGAACCACTCCTTACATTTTAGCCCACCTGTTGCCGAACACTCTGTATATATATTGTTAGCTTAATTTAATGTAATTATTTCATAGCATTTGATTTTAATAAATATTAATGAATGTATTTATTCCTAAAACTGAATACGTTGTATCTTTTTAACCACCCACAAAACATATGTTTATACAAACCATCTTGCTTTTCATGATGTCCTAGAATACTGACCATTTCTCCTTAAACATGCAGTATATTAAAAGACTTTACGCAAAAAATTGTTTTTCGAAACATTTAAAATAATAAATGATAAAGATTTAATCGACCAACTCTGGCAAAAAAGAAATTTTATTAAATTTCACAACGTTTCGGCCGTGGATTTCGGCAATTATCAAATGCTGTAACATAACATTAGCAATTATGGGTAAAGAAAAATTATAAAATATATAGAAACTTTTAATGATTATCACCCGAGATTGAAATTTACGCACAAAATTGAAAATGATAACGCGATTAATTTTTTGAACACTACTGTGATTAGACATAATGGTATATTGTTAACTGATTGGTTTATGAAACCCACTTGTTCGGGTAGATATATTAATTATCATTCTAATCATCCTTTTAAATACAAAAAGAACTATTTTTAGTCTTGTTGATCATGCAATTTTATTATCGGACGACTGTTTTCATCAAAGAAACATCTCTAAAGTGAAATCGATATTGACGAATAATTGTTTTCCGTCGAATATTATTAATAAATTTGTGAATAACAGGTTAAATTTGCTTATGACACGAAATAATGACGATCGTATTGTGGATAACAATAATTCAAATAGTACAAAATTTGACCGTATACAATTACCGTATGTCAAAGAACTTAGTGAGGATGTTTCGAGATTGTTACAATTTACTGGCATGCAAAGTGTTTATTGCATACCGAAAAAATTAAATACATTAATTAGACGCGTCAAAGATCCTTTACCATTAGAAGAAAAAACAGGAGTAGTATATAAAATTAATTGCGCAAATTGTTCCTCATCATATATTGGTCAAACTAAACGACAATTAGGTACGCGTATAAAAGAACATTTTAATAATATTAAAGTGCACAATAGTAATTATTTAGTCATAAGTAATCATAAATTGGATAATGGTCATGATTTCGATTGGTCTGCTCCAGAAATTTTATATCATGAGAAATACATTAGTAAACGAGAAATCGCGGAAATGTTTTATATAAAAAAATTTGACAACACAATTAATTTACAAAGAGACACGGATAATCTAAATAATGTTTACGAGAAATTAATAAAGGTCGTTTAGTTTGATCTAAATATTAAATATATAAGGAGCTTAAAATCGATACAATAACATAGTTATTTCATTTTTATTCTATCATATTATTATATCATGTCATATTCTAAGATCGAATTTTTGTTTTTTAAGAAAGTTGTGATTTACTTTGTTTTAAGAACATTTGTATGTTTGCGTATTAACGTGTGAAAGTTTCTATATATTTTATAATTTTTCTTTACCCATAAATGTTAATGTTATGTTACAGCACTTGATAAGGGCCGAAACTCACGGCCAAAACGTTGTGAAATTTAATAAAATTTTTTTTTTGCCAGAAATGGTCGATTAAATTCTTACTATTTTTTAATTATCGTCTGGTGACCTTGCAGTTTTATATCGTTATTTAAAATAATATCTGAGATTTAAAAAAGTTTGAAATATAAATGTAAGTTAAGAAATTTTAATTTTAAAATATCGTAAATTTAAAAAGAATTGTTCATGAATGATTTATTAACCACGCAGATTTCGTGTACTACATATGACATATATATATATATATATATATATATATATATTGTTATATCCCTAAAAGATATAACTATTAAGAAATAACTACTCATATTACATCCGCTTGACGACGGACATTGACCGCGTAAAAATGCATACGCTGCGTGATACACGCGGAACTGAAATTGCCCAATGTGCAAGCAAAGCGAAGGACTTGGAATTTACTTCGCTTGCACCTAGGTCCTTGACCAAAGGGGCCCGTTGCCAGGCACCCCTTCCGATCAAAGAACTTCCAAAAAGCGATACTATAAAAACGGAGCAGGGGACGCGCCCGGGGTCGCTGGCAGTCGCTCTCAAGTCGCTCTCGAGTCGTTAATTTAGAGTAACCTCGCTAACCGCGTGCGATCTATAACATCTTATCGCAGTCGCGCTCGCGATTCACGAAGTCATAGTTCAATAGTGCCGCTAAACTGATATACGTAACGTACGAGTGTAACATTGTTGAAATAAAGAAAAGTCAAGTGGTTAATTGGAATAAAAGTTCTTTAATAGTGAAAAAGTGAAGTGCATTCATTTAATACACCCGATACAAGCCCTGACGCCCCGGATCCTCATCCCAATTTGGCGCGACCCCTTGTGCCTTACCCAAGGCACACAACAAAATTGGTGGCAGCAGTGGGATTGCGCCGAAGGACCGTCAGGAACTACTCGGAGGAAGACCTGAAAAATACAGCAGTATTAATAATCAGGCACGTCGAAAATAATAATCGACGGGAAGCGGACAACACAGAAGGGAACAAATAAAACCTGTAACATATAAACAGGCACGTCAGCTAGATAAAACAGCCGACGTAGAAGCAGCAGTGTGCAAAACTGCACACACACACACACACACACACACACGGACAACGCATCAGCAGACGTGAAGTAGGTCACCACCTAAGGACGCGACCTACGACAACACGGACAACGCATCGCATCGTACAGCGACCCGCAGGATCACCTTACAACGCCGGACCGCCAGCCGTATCAACACCGCCGAGCAATGACCTGCAGCGTCAGCAAGCGAGCGATAATTATGCTAACCGTATTAATGTAAGTCCGAATAAAACTTTTATATATATACATTTGCGTGAATGTCGGAGGAAAGCGAAACACCCCGACAAGCGTTAGCGAATAAATTGTGGTTACATAGCGACTCAGCCAAACGATCAATCAGAGCATTACCGTCAACTTTAAAAAACCTCGAAAAAGTGCGAATAAAATTAGAAGCAATTTATTCAAGTGAGAGCGACTTAGAATTATTTACTCACGGGAAAGCCGAACGCGAATTTCCGTTTGATATTTTCGACAAAAGCTTATTTGAAAAAGGAGAAATCGACGCCAAAATTAAGAAACGAAATTGAGGTACGCGTAAGTCGAACTTCTAGTAACGTGTCGCAACGCGGAGAATTCTCGCTTACATCCTACGACAGCAGTATTTTTGATCCAAGCGAATATCGAAACATGTTGCGAACACCGCCGAACGGTGTCATGGATGTGTCCGAGGGTGCCATCGACCGCGAGATTGACCGTCTTCACGATACCATAGCTCGCGACAATAATCGACTCGTGGAAGTCGATGTACATACACCCTCCACTAATCACGATATAGGAACCGATAATCCCCGCGATATTAGGCGATACACGGATGGACGCGCTGCAGAAGCCGAGGTGCGCGAAACACCTAATTATAGGGAGGCAGGAATAGAAAACCCTATGCTACGCGAAATAATGAGAGGCATGCGAGAACTACGTAGGGAAATACTCACTGAAATAAATACATTGCGCGAACAGATTCGTGATTCTAACGCATACGCCGACGAACGGTGTCAGATCCGCCGGGATACACACTCACGTACACTCGAGAGAGAAACGCGATACCCAGAGTACGACAACAAAAGATATGACTGTATGTACGGACGGACGGAGAATGACGTTAGACACCAATAAGGCTCTCATGAGTATTTTATCTCATTAAAAGAAGCACGACAAATAATTCCGGAATTTAACGGGACGACACAACATAAACTGCAAGAGTTTTTAAGCGCATGCACTTATACTATGCAAAATATACACCCTGCTAACGAGAAAGATTTGGTGGGAGCTATTCTGTGTACGAAATTAAAGGGCAAGGCAATGTTAGATTTCCAAACGCGAGATATACAGACGTATGACGAACTCAAGCGATAATTAGAACTTTCATATCAGAGTAAGCGGAGCACTACGCATTTGCAGATAGAGTTTAATTCTCTAAAACAAAAGGCAAATGAAGGCGCGCAAGCTTTCGGAACGCGCGTCGATACCTTAGCTATGGAATTATACGAATCCATGACGGAGGGAGAAGATCACTCGCCATCGAAAAGCGGATTATTCTAAGTACCATACAAAAACAAGCCTTGCAAAATTTTCAAATAGGACTACGCGACGAGATACAACTGCTTATTCGTTCTCAAAATTACCAAACGCTACAGGAGACAATAGCTGCCGCAACCGCCGAAGAAAAGATAAAGGGCACAACCGCGTTGCGATCAAGTTACTATACAAGTCAAAATCGATATGATCAAGCGCCGTCGCGACCATCAAAAAACGCCGTGTAGTGCTACAAATGCGGAAAATCGGGACACTACGAACGAGAATGTCGCAGCAGCAAATACTTGCTCTCGAAACCGGAAGAACCCTTTCGTGCGAATACCGTCGAAAAATTTTGCAACTATTGCAAGAAGCGTGGGCATAACCGCGACAAGTGCTGGACTTTAAATAGACGGCCAAAAACAACATTAAGTCACGATAGAGTAAACGGTGATAAAAAATCGCGTAACGTTAATGTAACCGAAAGTCGTAAGAAGCCGAAAACGAGAAAAAGTGATACGGATTCCGAGCGAAGCAGCGCAGAGGACGAGCGACACGAGGAAAAGAATAAGACGACACGCGCGCTGGAATATCAGGTGACGCACGTGCGCTCGACGCCTCGCGAAAAGCCAAGCTTGAATTTGATAACCCTACCGATACGAGAAGTAAAAACCGACAAGATTAATATGCTCTACAATACCGGTGCTACTGTCTCTCTAATAAAGGTCAAACACTTAAAAGGCGAAACCGAAATTCATAAAGATAAAATTACTTTGATCGGCATAACCGGGCGCCAGGCGCAAACAATAGGAAAATTTTTCGCAACCATCGATCTGGACGGCCGAAAAATCAAACACGCGATCTATGTCGTGAAAGACGATTTCCCGATGGAATATGATGGGATTATAGGAATAGATTTCCTGCAGAAACAAAAAGTTTCTTGCGATTATAGGAAACAGGAGCTGCAAATAGGGAACGCTGTAATAAAATTGCGTCCGTATGAGAAAATCCGATTACAGCCGCGCAGCGAGACGATTATCCGAGCCGCCACAAATAAAAATAATGCAGGAATTGTAAGAGTCGAATAAACTACATCCGGTGTCTATATAGAACGATGCCTCGTGAAACCGGAGAACTACGTGTGCCCAATTAGCGTCATAAATACAACTGACGAAATTGTCGAATTACGAACACCATTAATAACTATAGATGAAATAGATGGGGAAACAACGCGTGAAATAACCGTCATACAAAAAGAAATCCCGAAATATTCGAGCAAAAGAAACCGGGAAATATGACAATCGTTACGAACGGACCATCTCAACCTAGAAGAACGACAGGCTATACACAGGATATGCGAAGAATACGGCGATTTATTTCTTCTGAATGGAGACCCATGAGCTGCACCGCGACCGTGGAACATGAGATAACCACGCGTGCCGATTCAGCACCGGTCAACGTACGACCGTACCGCCTGCCGGAGAAGCATAAGGCGGAAGTAAACAAACAAGTTAAAGAGATGCTAGATGCCGGCATTATCGGGTCAAGCGTTAGCCAATGAAACGCCCCGCTGTTAGTAGTGCCGAAAAAAGCTGATGCATCCGGAAACCCAAGACTCAGGGTAGTTGTAAATTTCCGAAATGTAAATGACCTTACAATAGGCGACTCGTTTCCGCTACCAAATATTATGGACATTTTGGACCAGCTGGGAAACGCTAAATATTTTACAACGCTCGATTTAGCATCAGGTTACCACCAGATACCGGTGGCTGAATACGACAAAAATAAAACGGCTTTCTCAACTCCTTTTGGACACTACGAATTCAACAGAATGCCATTTGGACTGAAGAACGCACTTGCGACCTTCCAGCGGCTAATGAATTCAGTATTGACCGGAATTCAAGGGCTCAAATGTTTTGTATATCTCGACGACATTGTCATATATGGATCAAGTTTAGAAGACCATAATAAGAGGCTCACGGAAGTATTGAAGAGACTACGGACACACAACCTGAAACTGCAGCCAGATAAGTGCGAATTCCTACGAAAGGAAGTTATCTACATAGGGCACAAAGCGCTGTCCGCAATAAGTACAAGACTCGTAACGAGACATAACCGCGAGAAAAGTTGTCATAGGACTAAAAGGTGACGACAGACGACATATAAAACGAACGCTCCGCTCTCGTGATAAAAAATTGCACACAAAAGTATATACACACGATTAAAAATAAAGTAGTAAGAGGAATCATATATATATTATTACAGGATGCTCGTATTCAATGCCAATGCAGCGGTATTAAGACAGTTAAGCCAAGAACCGTACGAACTCGAAGAATTCACCAACGAACCAGGTGTACACTTCGAAAAAATAGGCCATTTACACTACTCTAAAAGCACATGGAAATTAGTGATAAAATTAGACCTAGCAACACTAAGTACGAAGCAGGAACATATACGAAATTACATAGAACAAACAGAAAAAACGTGCAATGTACTAACGCAACGGAAAACATGCCTTAACTTAGTTAACATTACAAAACAAAAATTAAATTATTTAGAAAAAATAACAATGCAAATAACTACAATTTACGACAGACGTACAGACAAACGCAGGGGAATAATTAACGGAATAGGTACAAAAGCGAAAACATTGTTTGGTATCATTGTGACGTGACGCTTTTGGAGGGCCGTCACAAGGGCGGAAAGCCCGATCAGGTAGGACGCGGGGATCTGGAGCGCCCCTCATTTCGGGGAGGGTGCGATCCGTTTCTTTTGTTTGTATTTTATTTTTGCGAGAATCGCAATTGCGCGCAGCATCGGCCTGTCGATGCGCGTGCAACGCGATTCATAGGGAGAGCGACGGCGACGGTCCGAGAGAGCGGCCGGAGAACATTTTGTGAAGCAAGAGGAAGGGAGACGGAAGATACCGGAATGCCGCAGCAGAGAGAGAGAGAGAGAGAGATGGGGCGAGAGTGAGAGAGAGCACGGGACCTCGCGCAGATAAGTATCGAGTGGCCGAAATTCAATTAAAAATCTCTCGCGCAATATTCATGCGATTAACATCTTCTAGAGTACCGAGAGAACTCCGAGCCTTATCAACCCCGGGGCCGATCCTGGAGAGAGACGACGGAGGGCCCGGCCAGCCTACCGCCTATTCCCCCAGGAGAAATGCTAAGGGAGCAAACTCGGAGAAACATCCTCTCGCGCAGCTTTAAGATACCGGCAAGAAATTACCCCAGCTAGGGGGAGAGTCAGGGAGACCCTAGGACCCCCGCCATCGACCCTATCATCGATGGAATGTGCGAGAGATCGGCGCGGCGCTTAAGGTACCAAGGCGCGCGAGGCCCAGCTCTTCACTGTTCGGTGTGCCATACGCCAGAGAGGGTGCCTCCAGATCTCCAACTATACGACCAGAAGACGACTTTTCACCACCGAATACTGTAAGCCGCCTCTCGGGTAGCCGTATGTAATTGTTGGTTGGTGCCGTGGATATTGAGAACATAGAGTAATTACCGTGAGTACCGTGTCCTCTCGTTATCGTATCGTTTTTTTGTGCTAGAGAAAGTGGTCTCTTTCTCTGAGTATCGTACCGCGGGGCCAGCCGACTTCGAGTTTCGCGAGCCGAGCCCTCTCCGAAAAGTGCCGCCGACAGTCAATCGTTCCGAGAGCGAGAATCGTAAATTCTCGTTTGCCGATATATTCAGAGTAACGTTAATCACATATTTGATCAGTAGATTTTCGAAATTTGCGTGCAGCCGTTCTCCGCGAGAGAGTCGTGCGAGAGAGTCACGAAATTACCGTTATCTCATTATTACCTTTTTTTTGTATACCGCGCCGTGTCTTGAATTATGTTATTGTGACCTCTGTATATACCGCGTGTCCGCGATAATAAGTTTGAACAGCATACCGTTTACCGATTTTTCGTTGTGAATTCCGTTCGTAGAATATTGTCGCGCAATTGTTTAAAGAATTTAATATTGTTATAATTAATGAGAATGTAATAGATCGATTTTGTCATACCGACATATCCGCCTATATATTGATATTATATTATATTTTTTCCATACCGCTAGTCTCTATGTTAATGTTTGTTATATAATTATATTGTCCATTTATACTTATTACCTGTAAAATTGTTCATCCTAAGTGTCAAATATATATCTATGTCTAATCATATCAACATGTGTATGTCTCTCTATACCTCTCTCTCAACCATAGACTAACATCCTATAGACCCGCGACTCACTGCCGAATTTTGAAGAGCTACCTTAAGTACTGTTTTCATTAATATCGTGGCGCATTTACATGCGCCTGGCGCCCAACTTTATCGTGAGTTACCAAAAGTACCGAAGTACGAGTAATTAACTCTTTTGTTACCGATCTTTGACGTTTTGCTATCAGAATTATTAGAATATTTAAATTGAACGCTCCTCTGTCCGAACTTGGCGTTTCGGAGCAGGAAAAGACGTTGCACCATGGACGCGGAGGACGAAAAACATATAAATGAACAACTAGAGTTAATAAATAGCCGACAAAGCACAATACAACACACAGTTCGAAACCAACTGACAGTAATCAACGACACGTTAACACACTTAAACAAATTAGAAAATATAATAGAGCGAAGTGAGAAACTCTTATAAGAAAATTTAGCAGAATATATTACATTAGAAAAAATACAGGAACAATAAGAAGCAATTATGGCAGCTTCAACAGACTTCATTAGGGACGCTGAAAATATTATAGAATACTTGGCGCAAATCGAGGAAGGAAACATGCATCCGAAATTAATACCGTTCAATAACATTATCGCGCATTTAACGGAAGCCGCAGTGCAATTAGAACAGGGATATTACTTCCCGTTTAGGACACATGCAGCAAGCTGGCACGAAATAAAGAAACACGCAAGCGTAAGCGCATACGTAAGCAAAGATTATAGCCTATATACGATACTGCGGTTCCCAATATATTCACAACCTAAATATAACATTATAAATGCAATCGAATTCCCCGCGCCAGCATATAATAAAACGTTTAAAAGTATACGAATAGAAAACAATATGTTTGCCATAGATAACTTTAAACTAACATATTTGATTATAACAAACGAAGATTTGCAGAAATGTAATAAAATAGACTCTTATTATATATGCGAGCACAGCATGCCGACTTATCGCATAAATACAAATATACCGTGCAAATTGCAACTGTATACGCAACAAATGCAAAATAAGCATGAATGTAAGATACACTATCGGATAACGAGAACGATGTTATGGATCCCGTTACATCAGACACATACATGGTTGTACTCAACAGCCAAAGAAGAAAAAATAAATATAAAATGCGATGAATATACAGAAAGAAATTCGGTGATAAAAAATACAGGCCGACTGACCTTACAAGGAAACTGCCAAATTAAAACAAAGGACATAACATTAGAGACAAAAGAGACGATCTACATAGACACATATTTACCAAATTTCAACATTGCACCATCACAAGACGGAGACATAAGAATACTCGATACATTAGATAACCTGACACAACACAACATAGAACTAATAGAGTTATAAGCAAAGATAAACGACATAGACAACGATTTACGAGACAACAAACAGAAGTTTTACACAAAGAGACAATTTATTTACCCCATGACCCCTGATTAATAATAATCATAATCATAATATTTATTATTGCCATTATAATTTGGAAAAAATAAATCAAATAAGACACAAAAAGAAAACCGAAGTTAACGATACTTGACGATGACTGGAATTTACCTAGATCCATACTGAAAAGTAACACTAGCACACGTTTTTAGAAAGTAAAAAACAATTGTAATTATATTGTAAACGCGGGTATAAAACATTTATAAACTTTAGTTTTAAGCGAAAAACTACGTACCATCGTTTTTCTTCTTTAACGGGGAAGGGATGTTATATCTCTAAAAGATATAACTATTAAGAAATAACTACTCATATTACATCCGCTTGACGACGGACACTGACCGCGTAAAAATGCATACGCTGCGAGATACACGCGGAACCGAAATTGCCCAATGCGCAAGCAAAGCGGAAGGACTTGGAATTTATTTCGCTTGCACCTAGGTCCTTGACCGAAGGAACCCGTTGCCAGGCACCCATTCCGATCAAAGAACTTCCAAAAAGCGATACTATAAAAACGGAGCAGGGGACGCGCCCGGGGTCGCTGGCAGTCGCTCTCAAGTCGCTCTCGAGTCGTTAATTTAGAGTAACCTCGCTAACCGCGTGCGATCTATAACATCTTATCGCAGTCGCGCTCGCGATTCACGAAGTCATAGTTAAATAGTGCCGCTAAACTGATATACGTAACGTACGAGTGTAACATTGTTGAAATAAAGAAAAGTCAAGTGGTTAATTGGAAAAGTTCTTTAATAGTGAAAAAGTATTTAATACACCCGATACAAGCCCTGACGCCCCGGATCCTCATCCCAATTTGGCGCGACCCCTTGTGCCTTACCCGAGGCACACAACAATATATATATATATATATATATATATATATATATATATTATCTATTTAAATTAATAATAATAGAAAATATTTCAAGTATGTTAATCTTTTTCTTTTAATTAAAATATAAATTCAAAAGTTCGTTTTACATATAAAATAATTACTTTCTATATTTTCAAGTTTGCTTTCAATTCACATTCTTACATAGAAAATCACTTCATTAACAATTTTCTTTTTCTCACATCTAGTTTTAATAATAATATAACAAATAAGTTATTCCTATACTTTTTTATGTAATTTTAAATTTTTTATCAATTTTTTAAACCGAAACAGATTATTTATCATTTTAAAGTATTAGCTATAGGTCTTTTTAAATTTACGATATTTTATTGAGAAAAAGGCAGTTTAATACTTATGTGCAAAAATTTTGCAAATTAAGAAAAAATTCAATACAAATTAAAATTAAAATTTCTTAAATTACATTTATATTTTAAACTTTTTTAAATCTCAGATATTATTTTAAATGTTTTTACGTTGTTATATTAAATAAAAAACAATTTCTTGCGTAATCTTCTTAATTTTATTTTTTATTTTTATTTTTTATTTTTATTTTATTTACGTTATATGTTACATGTAACGTACATGTTAGTTGTAATTTCCTACTTGTAGATGTATTTGTAATATAATATATGTTACTACTATGTGGAAAATTACGGCTAACATGTACGTTACACGTAACATGTTAGTTGTAATGCATATTAGTTAATACATATTACGCAACAGTTATATATTTGTGTTCGCTGGGTATACGTAGTGTATAATGTTATAAGAAATACACATCTGAACAATGAGCAGTGAAATCACATTTCCTGAATATGAAATCACATTCGCTAAATGAACATTTGTTTTGTTCTTACCTGATCTATTTCTTCTTTATATGACTCAATTTGTAATATGGCGGATTATGTTGAGACATAATAAAAATTCAATGAATTAAAATTATGTTGAGACATACTTAATAAAAATTCGATGAATTAATAATTAAAATAATTAAAAAAATTATTTTTTAAATAATAATATATAAATAATTTATATATCTTTCAAATAAAAGCAAATTGATGTTATAGACGACAAAATAATATTATTTTGATCAAAACGAAATCATTTTGATGTTATTTTAACGTCTAATGACGTCATAACGTCAAAATGACGTATGCTTGCTATCTGGGAAGTTCCTGTAAAATTTGCAAAAAAATATAATTATTTTCAACTACGATTGTTATTCAGATGCAAAAAATTATTTTTTAAATAATAATATATAAATAATTTATATCTCTTCCAAATAATAGCAAATTAATGTCATAGACGTCAAAATAACATCATTTTGATCAAAATAAAATAATTTTGATGTTATTTTGACGTCTAATGACGTCATGACGTCAAAATGACGTGCGCTTGTTATCTATGAAGTTTCTGTAAAATTTGCAAAAAAATAGAATTAATTTTGAATAGAACGTGTTGTTATCGAGATACTGAAGAAAAGCAAAATTTTTTAAGATTTTTGGCAAAAGATAGTCCAACTGCTTCCTCAGTCGTTCATTAAATGACAAACAAGCTATACCAGCCCGATTTTTTTTGTGGTTTTTGTGGTTTCTGTACGCACGTGGTTTTAAACTGAACGTGAGTACTGGTAAAGGCCGCATATATGCGCTCGTTTTCCCTGGGAAGCATCAGACTATCCGTAAGAAGTATCGGCGACTTTCCCTTATATACGAAATGTATCGGACAAGAGCGCTATCGGGAAACACCATAGTAAAGCGTGCATATTACGAGCTAGACTACGGAGCCCGAGATTTCGATACGCAGTGTTCTAATAAATTCAATAAATATTCGTAAATTTTTCGCGACGATTATACAAACCCGTCGAGGAACTTTTCATACAATTTTGCAATTATTTTGTTAAATGAATCATAGCCAGGTATAAGCTGACATACGCCTAGCGGTCGAAGTGTCTAACTAAAGTGAATCGCGCAATCTGCATGCAACGCGATGGCATTGCAGTTCTCCTCTTCGTGATGCGGATATTCAAAGTGGCCGCTCGACGGAATCTCGACGGAAGATTAAAATTGTAATGCAATTACAATAATGCCTCATTCATTCCGCATTAATTACAATATACTCTTTTCTTCGCGTATAAAAAAAGGAATTTACAATATTAAAATATTAAAATATAAAAATATTAAAATATTAAAAAAGGGTTTATAATACCTATTAAAATATTTAAAAAATTTTTAAAGGCTGAATCACAATGAAAAAAATTAGGAATTGCATATACAAATTAAGAATAAAGAAAAATTCTTATATTGCCCAGCAAACACAATATATAAATGTGATATACTCAAGCATGTTACATGTAACGTATATGTTAGTTGTAATTTCCTACTCATAGATGTAACATTTTTAATATTACATATATTACATTGTAGTTATATTGTCATTATATCCCAAGATAGCACAGACTTATCAATACATCAATGTGCTATTTGGTATATAATTACAATATAACTATAACGTAATATATGTTATATTAAAATGTTACATCTATCAGTGGGAAATTATAACTAACATGGATGTTACATGTAACGTACACGTTATATTACCTGTTAAATTTTGTTTTATTATAGCAATGTAACAATTATATATCGGTGTTTGCTGGGTGTTTAAGTTTTTACCCCTAATTCTTGATTAATTCCTTATTTTTTTCACTTGTACTAAAATCATAAAGATATAAGAGATAACAAAGTAATATAGACAAGTGACATGTATTTAACATATTTTGTACATAATGTACAACGTAATGTATAATGTATACTATTAACGCATACAATTAGGAAAAATTATAGTTATGGAGGAATTGTAGTTATGTTAAAAAAATTAATTTTGCACTTTTTTTTAAGGCTAGTCCTTTCAAAGAACTTATTATGCTTGCAACTTGAGAGATGTTCTCATCTTCTTTTAAATATAAATTATGAAAGTAGTGTTGTATAAAATACCAAACAGCCTTGCACTCCTGAGGATATTCGGCATCTAGAGCATGGTATGCTTTCTGGCAAGCATTCGGAGCTGCCACTGGTGTTCTTAGTTTATAGCAAACACTGTCAATCTAAATATACGTGGCAGTTATGTTTGTCAGCGTCTGTCCAACAACTATGAGAAGCGGCTGAAGACGAGCTCCAATGTCACTGAGATGAGCACAATGCCTTTTAACAGCTCTCTTTAGATCTCCTGGATTCTGCAAGTGTAGAAAAAAATTCATTTAGTTATCAAAAAGTTTGGACACAAAGTTGATAAAATACAATTTGACAATTATTTACAGTCACGTGAAAAATAAAGAACTTTTTGACTTCTTGCACTAATGGGATGTAACCTGTGATTTTTCCCCGCTTTCGCTTGCAGCACAAAGATGGTAGTAAAAATAATACAATTACATCCCGTTTGTCTATACAGATGTTAGGAAATATTACAAGTTGAAAAAAAAATTAAACTCCTTTCAACCTAAAAAAAAATTAAAACTTATATGTTAACCTCACCTGCAGCAGCATCATTATACTGTTTTAATAAATGTCTTCCATAAATATCCGAGACAGAAATCTCAGTTTTTGCCAACTCAATTATCAATTCCTTTGCAGTATCCCACTTTGAAAAGAGACCTCTTCTCTACCTGGGAAAGGCTCCTTAAAATCTTGATTTAGCTGAAAAACAACATGACAATCAATCAGCACTTTAAAAAATAAAATTAATTTATTTTATTAGCAAAAATTGTTTATAATACACTTACTAAGAGGTATCCATTTGGAAGCTGGAGGACATTCCATTTTTGTATATACTCATCAACAAGTTGCTCCTCATTTTCATCATCCTCATTTTCACTTACATTACTGCCCAGCAAACACAGTATATAAATGTTATATACTTAAGCATGTTAAGCATGTAACGTACATGTTAGTTGTAATTTCCCACTCATAGATGTAACATTTTTAATATTACATATATTACATTGTAGTTATATTGTCATTATATCCCAAGATAGCACTGACTTATCAATACATCAATGTGCTATTTGGTATATAATTACAATATAACTACAATGTAATATATGTTATATTAAAATGTTACATCTATGAGTGGGAAATTACAACTAACATGGATGTTACATGTAACGTACACGTTATATTACCTGTTATATTCCGTTTTATTATAGCAATGTAACAATTATATATCGGTGTTTGCTGGGTGTCTTTTTGTTGACTGGCCTTAGTTTGGTCTTGTCTCTAACAAGAATCTCTAACAAGAATTTACGTCTAAGAGCATGCGTTATTGACAAATTTGCCAATAATTGAGGCCAAGAATCCCGGCTTTCATGTTTCAGATATGAGATAGCAGTCTTTATGGCAGATATTTCTTTATCAGTGCTTCCTGAAATGATGGAAAAAATTGCTATTTAAAAACAAAGTTTAATCTAGCATCTACTAATTGTTTTTGTAATTAAGTCACAAGTTTATCAATTCCTGAAAATATGCGAATGAGAAGAAAACTTTACCTTCCAATCTTACTGGATCAGTAATTTGTGTCCCTTCTAGTGTTTCTGAAGTACATTGCACGGAGAAGAATGAAGAGTTTTAATGCCTTTTTTCTGTATATCATATTTAATATTCTTCACTTTATTAGGCAATTTGCCCTAAACATTCTTATGTATTGCGTCAGGAGGAATCTAATAAATAGTCTGCGGAATAAAAATAAAACATTTAGTAAAATTGCAGTTGTTTAAATACATTGCACTATACAAAGCAGATGTCTTACCAGATCCTCAGAAGGAAAAAGAGCACAGATTTTCCTTACAATTTCTGTATATTCAAAATGAGATGGTCTACAAGTTCACAAATGGTAAACATTAACTTATATAAGAACATACACTTGATAAATTAACTGATATTCATTGAAAATCATTATTGTAACTAACGTATAGTTCACTTTCAACATCTTATGACCTATAGCATTTGTTATTAAAGCTCGGTCCTTTTTATATAGTACTCCTTTCAATTTATAGTTATCCACTGGTGCATCTGTTCTTAGATCATAATTCCTCAAATACGTCTCAAGAACCTGAAAAAAAATTAATTAAAAACAAATAAAAATTAAAGATAGAAGAATAATCAAAACATAGAATATATATAACAATTATATATATGTACTGTATAATTGGTTTGTGTGTGTGTGTGTGTGCGTGCGCGTGTGTGTGTGTACACACACACCAATAATAAAATATATATATGTATATATATTTTGTTTATTTTGTATAGCTTTAATTTTTATCTGTTTATATATATATATATATATATATATACATATATATGTATATATATATATATATATACCGGTTGTTTGAAATGTTCAACATCCTCAAAAGATGTCAAACGTTTATTGGGCCCATAATTTGATTTGCTCTTTTTTCTGTCAAAAACTGTGTATTCGTACTTATCATCATCAGTGTCACATGTAAAGCTTCCAGCTCTGGAATCCGTGAATTTCTCTGAAGTCTGCGATGCATGTATTGTCTCAATTTTTTGAAGAGTCTTAATAAGAAATAGAATATATATATGTGTATATATAGAAATATATTTAAATATATATAGAATGTGTGTGTAAATGTGTGCGTGCGTGCTTGCGTGCATGCGTGCGTGCGTGCGTGCGTGCGTGCGTGCGTGTGTGTGTGTGTGTGTGTGTGTGAATATATACTCAGCAAGCACAAATATATAACTGTTGCGTAACACGTACCTGTTATATGTAAAATTAAATGTTATTGTATTAACAAATCTGCTTATAAATACTAAATTTATGTGACATATATTTGTATATATCCCAATAAACACTGTTCTGTAACTTTTACAGACCATTTACAAAACAGTTGTTCGCGGTTCTGGTAACCGTTATGTCAACTATTAAGTAACGTTTAGATGGAATTGTCAGCAACATTATGTCTGATATGATATGTAATAAATACATAAAATTTAAACCTAACAGATACATAAAATTTTATAAAATTACGTAACTAATACAGAAAATCTCTATGATAACCATTATGTAATTTTTTTATAAAAGATAGCACATATTTGTTTTAGAAATGTTTCATAATAAGCAGCTCTCGGAAACGTTTTTACTGATTATCTATTCGAAAAATATTAAGGAAAGCCTTTTAGAGTTTAAGATAATTTTATATTAAAAAATTTTTATTTTATTCGTGAAAAAAGTTGTTTTTTTCACAGAAAGTAAATAATATAATGAAGATATTTTCACTCAGTCTCGTCGGATATTTATTTATCTGATTTCTGAGGAATCACTTTAATACTTCAATATCTGAATTGAATTTTCTTATGTTGAGATCATGTCACAAAGAATAATCTCATTATTCTTTGTGACATGATCCCAACATAAGAAAATTCAATTCTATATTAACACAGATGTTACCGTCAATTTCATCAACTTTAAACTTTCCTGACTAAAATTTGAATGCGAGATAGATAAAGAATCGTACACCGCATAGCGGTAAAAGAAGAAACTAACAATTATTACACAACTATGACGTATCGTTTATGTCAATAACGTAATGAATCTATAATTCTTACATAAAATTGTTATGTAATTTTGGCGTTACTTTGTTATGTAATATTTATGTTTTTGATTAATGTAAATGTGTATACTCTAAAAGTTTCGTAAATACTACGTAATTTTAATGACATAATTGTAACGTTATGTTAAATACATAAGATTTATGTATTTTGGTTAATGTAAATGTGTATACTCTAAAAGTTTCGTAAATGTTACGTAATTTTAATGACATAATTGTAACGTTATGTTAAATACGTAACATTTATGTATTTTGGTTAATGTAAATGTGTACACTCTAAAAGTTTCGTAAATGCTACGTAATTTTTATAACATAATTGTAATGTTATGTTAAATATGTAACATTTATGTATTTTGGTTAATATAAATGAGTATAATCTAAAAGTTTCGTAAATGCTATATAATTCTAATAACTATAATTGTAATATTATGTTAAATACATAACATTAACATTATTTTGTTGACATCAATGTATACATTCTGTAAAAACTTTATTATAACCGTTATATATAGTTATAATAACGAAATTGCGATATCTTTTTTTATTTAATGTGACATCGCAATTTCGTTATTATAATTATATAATGGTTATAATAAGGTTTTTACAGAATATATACATTGATATCAACAAAATAATATTAATGTTACATATTTAACATAACGTTACAATTATGTCATTAGAGTTATATAGCATTAATAAAATTTTTTAAATATACACATTTACATTTTCCAATATACGTGAATGTTACGTATTTAACATAACGTTACAATTATGTCATTAAAATTACGTAGCATTTACGAAACTTTTAGAGAATGCACATTTACATTCACCAAATTTCATAAATGTTACATAACAAAGTAACGTTAAAATTATATAACAATTCTATGTAACAATTATAGATTCATTACGTTATTGACATAAACGATACGTCACAGTTTCGTTATGATGATCTGTAATATATACATATAAAACATTATGTAATTATTACGTAAATGATCCCTGCGTGTTTACTGGGATATATATATATATATATACAAATATATGTCACATAAATTTAGTATTTATAAGCAGATTTGTTAATACAATAACATTTAATTTTACATATAACAGGTACGTGTTAATCCTTTTTTTCACTATATATATATATATATATACCTGTTATATGTAAAATTAAATGTTATTTACCTGACCGTTCGCTCTTGGAACTCCTGTTGTAATCAAAGAATGCTCAATATTCTCTTCTCGGCAATATTCCCTGAACTCACTCGAAGTAAACGCTGTTCCTCTGTCAAATATTATGCGTCGCGGATTGCAGAAAACAACCGCTTGTCTCTTCATGCGCGCTACAACCTCAGCTGTACCCGTAGACTTCGTGGCGTACAACCACGTGAATTTGAAGAAAGCATCAACCACGGCGAATACGTAACGATACGACTTCTTCGTCGATGGTAAAGGTCCAAGATAGTCAATGTGCAGCGTGTCGAGGGGAACACCTCCCTTCTCGATTGGTTGCAGCAGGCACTCCTGCCTCCCACGCTTCCGCTCGGCCAGAATGCACGCAACACAGTTCCGCACCACCTTCTCAACTCGTTGTCGCAGATTTGAAATCCAATAGTCAGCGCGTACCAGGTCCATAGTCTTTCCCACGGAAAAGTGCCCCTGCTCGTGAGCACGTCGTATAACTTGCGTCTGCATTCTTTTCGACACCACGAGCTGAACATCACCACCAGACTCCCTATAAAGCAGACCGTCTCGCATCACATAATCCTGCGCCTTGTCCTGTTGCACCAGTTCTCGGAGCTTTATCACACCGTCGTCCTCTTCCTGGGCCTTCCGCAAACGAACCGTCAGCCCAGTCTCGGACTCGTCAATTACTAAACACGTAGGCAGTGGGTTTCGGCTTAGCGCGTCAACGTGAGCCATATTTTTACCTGGCCGATGCTCTATGCGGTAATTAAATTCTTCAAGAAGCAAAGCCCACTGCGCAACACGCACGCAAAGGTCTCTCTTGCTCATAGTGAGCGCGAACGCACGACAATCGGTGACAATTGTTGTGTAACGTGAACGTAGCTCCGATCCTTTGCAGTCACATCACCTTAAAGTTTTTTTTGTTCGCCGAGAAGGAAAGTAAGGAGAGACAACTTATTATAGCAGGATTAGTTAATCCTAACTTTCAATTATGAATTCTTCTTTATTTTATAAACTTCCTCCAAATTCGCGGACCGTCTGACTTAAAGAGTTGACTATATATGTGTACAGAATATGTAGCGGCGAGTACGTAATGCTCCCGATGAAAGCTGACCTCTAAGTGCCTCGCGATCGTTAATTTCTCACTATACGCGACACAAAGTCAAAATGAATCGAACCAATCGGAAAGCGAGAATGAGATGTTTGTCAGAATATCTCGTATTTGACGAGTGACGTATTATCAGAAAAACTGACGAAAATAAGTCTTTTCTTTCAAAATATAGAAGCTTATGGAAACTTTGAGAAGTCGAGAAATAATTCAAATAATATTTAGTAAGAATATAATACACTCTCTCGAACATCCCGCTTGCCTCGTATACCGAGTAGGTTACGACATAAATTATTAAATCAGACGGTCCGACAAACGTTGACAGATACATACAGAATACCTTGTGGAGTATACCACACATTTTTTTTTTATTAATACATACTTATATATATTCATTAGGACAGTATACTTAGTACACAAATACTAACTTATTACATGAGTGTTATAATTATTTTTTTTGAAACTTTGAGTTAATTTAGGGGCAATTATCGCCTTGTATCAGCAACCGACATATTTGAGTTATCGGTCGTTTCAACGTCGTTTTCGCGGTACGTATCGTGACTACGCGAACGTGCTTGTCTGCTCCGGGATGCACTTCTAATATACGAGCTAACTCCCACTTCGCAGGGGGGAGTAATTGGTTTTTTAACAAAACCAGTTCATTAATTTTGAATTCTGCCTGGGTCTCCTGCCACTTACTTCTTTGTTGCAATGTATGTAAGTAATCGGTCGACCAATATTGCCAGATCTGCTCAACCATCGCACGTACTTGTTGCCAGCGAGACAACCGAAGCGGATTAATATCTACCATTGAATCCTCTGGCGTACTTATTAACGGGCGACCGATTAAAAAATGACCTGGTGTCAAAACAGAATAATCATTCGGATCGTCGTGTAATGCGGATATCGGTCGCGAGTTTAAACAAGCCTCGATTTGACACAGTAGCGTAGCGAAATCTATCTGTGACAGCGTGCGAGAACCGACAATTTTTTTTTAATGAAATTTTAAACTTTTGACTCCAGCTTCCCAGAGCCTGCCAAAATGCGATGCTGCGGGAGGTATGAAGTGCCACTGAATATTCTGGTTGGCCATTAAATTTTGAGTTTGAGTGTCGGTAAGGACCCGATAAAAGACAAAGCGTAATTCCCTATCGGCCCCTTGAAAGTTTGTACCATTATCACTATACACATCCGACGGGAGCCCGCGACGGCTTACGAAACGCCTAAACGCCGCGAGAAAACCGACGGTCGTATAATCGTCTACGTATTCTAAATGGATGGCTTTAGTCGCGAAGCAGATAAAAACTACAACGTAATATTTTTTAGTTTTGTGGCCTCTCCCTACCGACAGGGGTAATATTCATCGGCCCCGCATAGTCGACGCCTGTGTGAGTAAATGGGGCCGAAGGTGTAACGCGTGGTCGTGGTAGATTTCCCATCAGCTATTGCGCGGTTCGCGCGCGTTTGCGAACACATCTAACACAGTTATGTATATACGTTTTTACAGTAATACGGGCTGAGATGATCCAATAGTCCTGAAGTAAAGTACGCAGCGTTAACTGCGTGCCACCGTAAAGCGAAATTTGATGAGCGTCGGCAATTAATAAATCCGAAATGCGGTGTTTCGGTAGAATTATTGGGTGTCGCTCGTTGAAATTTAGCAGAGAATTTTCAATCCGCCCGCCGAGGCGAATTAATTCATCTTCCCCGAAGAAAGGATGCAGGTATCGCAATGAGCTTGATTTCGGAATCGGTTCTTTCTTCTTTAATAGTTGTATTTCAGACCGGAAATGACAATTTTGAACATAACGAAGCCAAAATAGTGATGCGTCTTTTAGCTCGTTCGCTGATAGATGTTCCGTAAGAGCGTTTAATTTGGAGTTGCGACATTTTAAATTGTGGATAAAGCGTTTAATAAGTGCCGTTAATCTAATTAATTTTGTCCAGCTGTAAACCTCTGTGGAAAGTTCCCATTCGAAATCGGTTTCTGTATGACACACAATAGTCTGTCGTGATTCTAAATTGACAAGATCGCGTTTAGATTTGAACCGTTCTTTAAGTCTTTCATGAATTGACCACGCCGGTGACGGCGAATGTAACCACTCGGGGCCGTTTCACCAAAGTTTAAATTCGAGAAGCTCCGATGGCGTTAAACCGCGGGACGCGCAATCCGCTGGATTATCCTTTGAAGGAACGTGATTCCATTTGACTAAAGGTAGACGCGTTTGTATCTCCGATACGCGATTAGCGACGTATGTTTTCCATTTAGAGGGGTGTCCCCTTAACCACGCGAGAGCGACCGAAGAATCTGTCCATCCATACGTAGGGATTTGTGACAAGTTTAGTGTATTTTGCACGAATTCGATTAATCGAGTTAGTAGTATTATGGCATTTAGCTCTAAGCGTGGCACGCTCACAGTCTTTATAGGTGCTACCTTTGATTTAGCGGTTAACAAAACTACCAAAAACTCTGAGAGCGAGCGAAGGATTCTTAGGTAAACGACCGCGGCGTATGCGCGATTGGATGCGTCGGCGAATCCGTGCAGCTCGATGGCTAAATTTTCCGGGTGCATTCCCGTCCATCGCGGTATCCGAATTTCACGTAATCTTGAGAATTCCGTGCAATAAGTTTTCCAAGGTTCTAAAAATTCGTTCGTTATAGGAGTATCCCAATCATATTTTCTCAACCAGAGTTCTTGCATCATAATTTTAGAAACAATTATCACGGGCGTTGCCCATCCGAGCGGGTCGAAAAATTGCGCCACAAATGACAAAATAGCTTGTTTCGTATTTATGCGTGAGTTTAAAGTTGTGATTTAAAAACGAAATGCGTCTTCGTGTGGTATCCACGTAAGGCCGAGAATTTTAAGCGAATCGTCTTTATCAAACGGGTGTTCGAGAGCTAACTCGTGTTCGCCGGACGGAATGTCTTGTAATAATTCCGTCGAGTTAGCCGCCCATTTTCGCAAATGAAAGCCTTCACGCATCATTATTTTCGTGAGTTGATCGCGACTTTCTCGAAGTGAGCTAATGTCATTACTTCCGAACAGTACGTCGTCGACATAGGTGGAATTTTGTAAAATATCTCGCGCCTTTGGAAGACCGACGCCCTCGTCATAAGCTAATTGCAATAATACTCTCATAGCTAAGTATGGAGCTGGAGCAGTGCCGTATGTAGCGGTTAATAAACGATAAGATTGAATCGGGTGCTCACAACGCGGTCGCCAGCAAATACATAGAAAATCTACATCATCCGGATGAATTCGTATTTGCCTGAACATTTTTTCGATATCCGCAGTGTATACATAACGGAATTGTCGCCACCGAAGTAATATAGCAGATAAGTCGCGTTGTAGTTTGGGCCCTGTCATTAGATAGTCATTGAGTGTGGTTCCGTCCTCGTTTTGCACGACGCGTTGAAAACTACGCAAAGCTTGGTCGTGCTACTAGATTCTTTTATAACTGGGTGATGTGGAATATATACCGGGGAGAATACTGTTTTTGTATCTTCGCGAATCGGCTCCATATGACCCATCTTTTCGTATTTATTCAAAAAGTTATCGTATTGTTTCGCGAGATCTGAATTTTTATGTAACCGTCTCTCTAATTTAGAGTAGAGGAATGAAGCGATTTCTCTCGACGTTCCGATATCGATAGGAGGGCCGTTTCGAAATAGTAGTCGAACAATATAGCGACCGTCCGCGGCGCGCCGATGAGTATCAATGAACTGTTGCTCGCATTGTTTGTCTTCTTCCGACAATTGTGGTTCTGACGGAACCTCTTCAATTTCCCAAAACCTTTGAAGAAGGCAATCGATTGGTGGATCAAATTCGCAACTTACTGAGTGAACGGAGCTGACAATGGAGTCAGTAGCTCCAGTAAGACCGGATAAAATCCATCCTAATGCGATGAGTTGGGCCGTCGGAGAACCGATCGGTCTCTGTTTTATCTCGCGTAAAAGTAATGAGCCGTATAAGTCTGCACCGATGAGTAGATGTATTGAATGGCTGCTGAATGGGTCGGGATCTGCGAGCGTTAAGTTACGTAAATAAGACCAAGATTCTACGGATTTAATTCTAGAACCGGCGTAAGAAATAATTTTTTGATATACAAATACCGTTAAAGGAAATATGTTCTGCCCGTCGCAAGACTCTAACGTAAGAGCCACGCGTGATTTCGCTACGCCACTGTATCGCTCGCCAAAACAATGTACTTGGAGGTTCGCGCGATAACGTTTCGTACGCATCGTTTGACACAGCGATTTCGATATAAAACTAACAGCGGAACCTTGATCGAGTAGCGCGCGCACTTTACAATTACGACCATCGTTTGTACGCAGGATGACCCATGCTGTCGCCAGTAATACGCTTGGAGGTTTTTTAATCAGAGTATTTATCGTCTGCACGGAGACGAAAGAATTTTCGTTCTTAAGCTCAGGAGCGTCTGAGTTGCCCGGTTGGGCGTGCATTGACGTTGTCTTATTTTCTGATTGAATCGAGGAATTATCTACCGTATTCAGTGCAGGATTATTAGAAACGCGGTGTAAAATAGTGTGATGCGCTTTTTGGCACAAATTACATCGCTTTTTGCTTGGACAGTTAGCGGGAAAATGACCGATTTTTAGACAATTAAAACAGCATTTATACGATTTAAGAAGATTAATTTTCTGATCAATGGATTTGCGTTTGAAATTGTCGCAAAGCATCAAGCGATGATTGCCGGAACAATCTAGACATTTATCGACTGTCAGATTATTTACAGAGGCTCGTGAGCTTTTACATTTTGTAATGGATACGTCTGATTTTGCTTTAGAGTGGTCGGTGAGACCTCGAATACGCATCGTCATAAATTCACGAATTTCTTTATAAGTCGGATAAGCCGACGATTTACCGCGTAGAAGGTTCCACTCATTACGAGTGCGTGGGCTAAATTTTTGAGATATTATGTAAACAATTAAGTCATCCCATTATTCAACGGGTCTATCTAAATTTTTTAGTGCGGCTAACGATGCGGCCGCGGTGTCGCGTAAAACTTTTAGTTCCGCCGCGGATTCTGTTTTCATAATCGGTAAGTCGACAAAGTTGTTAATATGTGCGTAAATAAGAGCACGTTGATTATTATATTCTTCCAAAAGCAATGCCCACGCCGCATCGTAATTAGTGTCCGTAATTTTGATATGATTGATTAATAGTGCGGTTTCACCAGTAACGCTAGCCTTTAAGTAGTGTAACTTTTGCGTATTGGTAAGTGAGTCTTTGGAAGCGACGAGCGATTCAAACAAGCCACGAAAATTTTCCCATTCGGCGTAGTCGCCAGAAAATTTAGGTAGGGAGATAAGCGGTAGTTGCAAGTTAACTGCACCGGGTAAATCTCTCAAAGAAACGTCGCTTACTGTTTCAGACGTGATTGTATCGCCGTGAAAAAGGTTACCGATAGCGTTCGCGATGTGATCTGCAGCCTCGTGGTATGAATCTTCGGCCAAGAAGAATTGGTGCTCGACGAAGTATCCGACGGTACGCTGCTCCTCAGGTCGCGACTTGATGTGCTCGAACGTTCAGTCGTTGACATCTCTCCCACAGTGAGTCAAGATCATCCCGTCGTTTCTTGGCAACACTCAGCGTTACGTTCGCTTTGCCAATTTTTTTGAAGTTAGGAAGTACTCGTCTCATCGAGGCAATCGTCTGGTTTAAGGCGATGAGTAAGTCCTGTAGGTTCTCAGCCATGTTTGCCAATAAAACGGACTATATTAGTCCTTTAAGAAGCACGGACGGTTGGCGTAATTAACGTGCAAGGTGAGAGTCGGCTGCCGTCGAGTGGTTGAGCACGTCGAGGCCGTGCTTAATCTGTGAGTAACTTTGAACTCTCGTAATCGCTGGACTGCGAGTTACGCAGAAAGCAAACACAGAATTATATCAGTTGCTTGATTAATACGCGTAGGTGCGTTATAAATTGACGATATAATAATTTGGTCGGGAGATGAAGTACCCTTGAGTCGAGATGGTGTAATGAGCCTGATTATGATTTTCACTTTCACTGTTTTAAGTCACTGCGTATTGTACTGCAATGTCGGCCCTGTACAACTGTGGAATGTATAATTACACCCGTTATACGCTTTACGCACATGTAGTCTCTCTCACTCGTCAGGCTGTTGCACGCGAGAGAATAGTTGCCTCCTTTTCCTTATATCCGGCTCGAAGGACCAATGTGTAACGTGTAGCTCCGATCCTTTGCAGTCACATCACCTTAAAGTTTTTTTTGTTCGCCGAGAAGGAAAGTAAGGAGAGACAACTTATAGCAAAATTAACTTTAATTATGAATTCTTCTTTATTTTATAAACTTCCTCCGAATTCGCGGACCGTCTGACTTAAAGAGTTGACTATATATGTGTACAGAATATGTAGCAACAAGTACGTAATGCTTCCGACGAAAGCTGACCTCTAAGTGCCTCGCGATCGTTAATTTCTCACTATACGCGACACAAAGTCAAAATGAATCGAACCAATCGGAAAGCGAGAACTAGATGTTTGTCACAATATCTCGTATTTGACGAGTGACGTATTATCAGAAAAACTGACGAAAATAAGTCTTTCCTTTCAAAATATAGAAGCTTATGGAAACTTCGAGAAGTCGAGAAATAATTCAAATAATATTTACTAAGAATATAATACACTTTTTCGAACAATCGTAAATGCGATACCGAGCAAATAGACGCGAAACCTTTTTAATGTCTTTATTATCGCTAACACCTCTAACTCGTAACTACTGTATTTCGCCTCTGCAGGCGTCGTCTTCCCGCTAGAATAATACACAGGATGAAAGCGCTAATCGTCGCTATTTCGTTCGAGCAAAATCGCACCATACCCCAACGCCGAGGCATCTGTATGTAATTCTGTTTCCGCCTCGACCCGATACAGACTCAGAATCGGATTCTCACTTAACATAATTTTAAGCCGCATAAACGCGTCTCTCTCAGCCGCTCCAAAATGAAATTCAACATTCGCACGCAAAAGATTCGTTAACGGCCTCGCAATCGTGAAATATCCGGGGATAAATTTACGGAAATACCCGCTCAAACCAAAAAAACTGTGCACTTGTTTTGCGCTCGCAGGACATGGAAAACGTCGCACCGTCTCAGTCTTACGATCCGACAAACGAACGCATCCGTTACAAATCACGTGACCCAAAAACTCAACGGTGGTCTCCAAAAAGCAACATTTACTCCAATTGATCATCAGACCTGCCTCGCTTGCCGTTACCAACACTCTTTCCAGATTTCTAATGCCACTCTCGACATCGCTGGATGGTATAATCAAGTCGTCCATATATGCCAAAACTATCCTTTCCCGTATGAGATCTCTAAATACTGTATTCACATATCTCTGGAACACCGCCGACGAATTACAGAGACCGAAAGAAACTCGTAAAAATTCGTAATGGCCATTGGGCACAATAAATGCCGTATACTTCCGACTCGATTTGTCCACCCGTACATGGAAGAAACCGTTCGTCAGATCGAGCGTACTAAAAACACGCGCGCCCTGCAACATATCCAGCTGGTCCTCGATCAATGGCAGCGGATATCTCTCTGTCTTTATTGATCTTCTTATTTATTAGCCGATAATCTACGCACAGTCTAAACGTATCGTCTTTCTTTTGAACTAAAACTACCGGACTTGCATAATCAAAAACAGATAGTCGCACATTTCTATCCGCAATTCACCGATCGATTTGCGCGTTAACTACTGTTCTCTCGAACGCCGATAAGCGCTTTGCCGACTGATGCACCGGCTCCTCATCCCTAAGCACGAGTTTCATTGTTACCTCAGCCTCACCGGTTCTGTCTGACTTGTAATTATTTATTAATTTTTCTATCGCTTTTCTCCGCTGAGAGTCCTCGACATGCGAAACATTTACGTGACTTGCTTCGCACGTTTCGTCGCGAATTACATCTATCTTAAGTATCTCCGGCATATTCTCGCATTCTGCCACATCGCTCGCCACCTCCGACTCGACGCTCGCGCGCCTCACCACGTCGCGCGTACTCTCACATCCCGCCACATCGCTCACTGCCCCAGACTCGACGCTCGCACGCTCTACCACTTCGCGCGTTATCTGTGCCAACGGACGGATAGTCATATCGCCGCCCCTGATATTAACATCGGTCAAATTTAAGAAATCCGTTCCCAGTAATAATTTGTGTCGAAGCATCGTATCTGACACGACATGTATACAAACCGAATATGAATGCCCTTCAACTCTGAGCTCGGCTTGGAATTTTCCCAATGTTGTGTTATTATTTGAACCTACGCCATCGAATAACAGCTTGCTACAACCGCGTGCAAACACGAAGAACCGAGCTTGATGTATTCGTCCGCGCGGATCAAACTAAAGTCGCTTCCCGAATCGATCAATGCCTCTATCTCACGATCGTTAAGAAAAACATTCTTAAGATATTTACGATGCGAAGCCCCCGATATCGCGCAGCTCTCTTTACCCGCTTTTGTCCTCTTAACGCACCTCGACGCGATATGCCCCCGCTCTCCGCATTAAAAGCACTTAACGTCTTGCTCTTTAGTCGGACAATTTATGCCTAAATAATCACGTTCGCCACAATTAAAACAATACGCGATTTTACCCGCGAACCTCCTATTCTCGCTACCGTTTGCGGTTTCTCTTCGCTCACTTCTTCTCTGGTCGCTGACTCGCTTCTCTGTTCTCGTTGACCTTGATGCGTTGGATATACCTCGGTCTCGTAAGGTTACCCTCTCGAATGCCTCCAATAGTCCATCCGCGGCTGCAAATCGCTGGATGCGTGCTTGATCTTTTTGTCTCTCGTCTGGAATCCCCTCGACGGCTCAGCGTCGGAAGCTCGGTATCAACAGGGGGTAGAGTGTCGGGGTTCTTTCCGCAAGGAGAGTCGGAATCGCAGTCTCGGAGAGAGAGAGAGAGGAAATATCGACATAAACTACGACCAAATATAAGATAAAATAATAATAGTATATTTCCAATTAATAGTGTATATAAACAAGGCGTTGATATAATATAATCGTCAAGCTTGGAGGAGGTCGCTGGGTTTTCTCTAATTATCTAATTATTGTTATTCTTCTCCTTTCGTAGTCCGCTCGGAATCGTAAACGCCATACATTAATCCAGCGAAATTTATTTTGAAAACTCGGTACTAAATGGCTCAATATAATCTTACAATATGGATACGATAACAAAGTGACTGTCGACTCGTTTCGGTGCCCCTCAGAGAGGCGAAGAAGGCAAAAAGATGCGCAAAAAACGTAATTACGCGGAAATCGATGCGAGTCCCGTGAGTCTTCCAACAAATTCTCGGTATTTTTTTCAATAAATTACTACGAGCACAATTGCTCGGTATCGCGACAATATTCTAATAACCCACGGGTCTCTGCCGAATTCGCGCTTACCGGAAGATCGAGGAGGTCGCCTTACAATAATGCGTCGCAGTGGCTCGATGCGGGTCGTCGTCTCCGTGCTCTCAGGATACCGGCTCGCCGAACAGTGACTTCGCCTCGGGCCGGCAGGACCTCGGGAGGTACGCTGGGGGAGGGGGAGACACTGCGCGCCACCCCAGGCCCGGAATCGATCCTTGTATCGATCTCCGTCTGTCGCGGCTGGTCGCGGCCTTCCTGCCGCCAAGTTCGAATCCCAACCCTCGGTAGTGACGACGTCGTTATTGGCGGTCCCGTTCACACCTCGTATGGCTGCTTGAGGGTGTTCTTGACAGCTTTTCTCCGCTGGAGGAGATCGTCCCGGGGTGATCGGTCCCGGGCGATCTCCGCGTTCCCTTCGACGTGTGGTGGCGGGCCCCTCAGGGTTGATCATCCTTGTGGAGGGATGCAGGCGCCTTTCCGTTCCTGTTCCGGACCGCTTAGGTTCATCTATCCGGGGCTGTAAGGATTTTGCTTGCGGTATCTCATTCTTATATTCTCGGTACCGCGTATACCTGAATGCTCTTTACTACTCACCGGGCCGGTCGCTCAGTCTCCGTTCCTCCCTGTCCGGGGTCGTCCCTCCTCTGTTCGCCTGGGTCCTCTTCTTTCTAAAACAATGTAAGCTCTCCTGGCTCACCACCTCGACTCCCGCTACCGAGTAAGGACGAGCCAGCGAAAAGGTCGCTGCTCACCCGTACAAAACGCAAAATTCAGAACGCTCTCAGACGCTTCCCGGCCGGGCGCGTCCGCCCTTGTGACTGGCTCAAAAAGACCACGTCACACGTCTTAATATTTGTCTCTGTGCTTCTCGTCTTTCGTCTCTCTCTGTCTCGTCTGTTATGTTTTTATTTATATTTATTTGAATCTCGCGGTACTTTTCGCATGTGTGTGGCCGTATTCGTATAAGTATTTTCGCTCGTTACTTTTCGGGAAGTATGTAACGATGTAATCGCCACATTACTTTCCCGCCAGTACTATACCGATAGTACGATATCCGCTCGAAAATTGCACGGTTTCCGCGATAGTTTTTCCCCGATGGCAGACAGAGACGACTGCTAAAATTTTTGCTCGCCGTTATATGATAAATTCGAAGCGCCAAAGAACAAGAATAAATATGACGTAATAATGATGTAATGATACATATCGATGATCTACCATACTATACATTAAAGAATCTCAATGTATTTATCGTTCTGTCTGCCCGAACGTACGTCGCTCCCAGTCTGAGACTCTCGTCAATTAACCTTTAAAAAAACGCAGAATATATATACAAATTTTCTAATACGCATCGAATTCGTTTTTGTTTCTTCTTTCGTGTTCCGCGACTCATGTCAATCATACTATATACAAATTTCATCGAGAACAAAAAATCAAAAAAATTAAAATCGCGAAAAGTATATATAACTCGTTTTTTTTTATTTTTTACTTTCGAGGCAATTTCTCAGAAGTTTGGCGATCCAGGTCCTGGTTCCTCGGTGTCACAAGCCCGCCTGGAAACGACTCGGGAAACGAATTTTCCTTCCCGCTCTCGTCGTCGTCCTGTCCTCTCGACGTGGCATCTCCGTGTCCTCGCGCGTTCCCCGTCCGTCGACCGCACCTTCTCGGCTCCGTGTCGCCGCCTCTGCCGAGCTGCTGTTCTCTGCCTCGTGCTGCAAAATATAAGCAGGTTTTAACCGGTCTATCGAGACCGTTTTCTCTTTGCCGTGCATGCGCACAACAAAGATTTTCTCGCTGCGGCTGACGACCGCGTATGGTCTCTCATACGGCGCCTGCAACATCGTACTCGGCCTGTCGTGTCGCACGAATACTTGCTCGGCCGTCGCCAAGTCTTTGTAGACGAATGGTCGTTGTTCTCCGTGCCGGATCCCATCCGTGGGTCGTAACTTCTCGAACTGCTCCCGCAGCTTTCCGACAAAGTCGGCGGCGTCGTCCTCGTCCTCCGTCGGTCGTCGATTCAGGAACTGCCCCGGAATTCTAAATGTTTGGCCATATACCATCTCGGCTGCGGTCGTCCGCATGTCGTCCTTCCAGGCTGCTCGGATCCCGAGCAACACCGTCGGCAGCACCTCGGTCCAGCGGTCGTTCTGCTGGCATTTAATCGCTGGTTTGAGCTGTCGGTGGAATCGCTCGACCATTTCGTTCGCCTGCGGATGGTATGCCGTCATCCTTATGTGTCAGGCTTCCGTGAGCTCGCTGAACCGCCGGAAAAGCCTGAACTCGAACTGGCGCCCCTGGTCCGTCGTAATCCGAAGAGGCGCCCCAAATCGGCAGATCCACCCCTCGTAGAAGGCTCTCGCGACCGTTTCTGCCTCCTGGTCTCGTAACGGGAACGCCTCCGGCCATTGTGTGAAACGATCCACGCACGTCAGGCAATACCGTTTGCCCTCCGAGACTGGCATTAAGATGATGTTCAGGTGGATATGCTCGAACCTGCTGGATGGAGCAGCAATTATTCCGAGCGGTGCCGACACGTGTCGCGACACCTTTGATCGTTGGCAGGGCACACCTGCTCAAGCCCAGTCACGGCAGTCGACGTTCATGGACGGCCATACGTAGCGTTGTGCCACGAGCTTGCCCGTCGCCTTTATTCTTGGGTGCGCCAAATTATGCATCAAGTCAAATGCGGCCCGGCGAAAAGGCCTTGTCAGGAACGGTCGTGGTGTTGTTGTTGCCGTGTCGCAATAAATTTCTATCCCGCTTTCGGGAATCTCCACCCTGCTGAGTTTCAGCCCAAACTCTCGCCGCAGGTATTTCTCGACCTCCTCGTCCTTCTTCTGCGATTCGGCCAACGCGGCGTAATCCAAGGGGGAATTGAGCTCCTCGATTCTCGACAGCGCGTCGGCCACGACGTTGTCCACGCCCGCCACGTGCCGAAAGTCGGTGGTGAATTGCCCGATGTAGTCCAGGTAACGGAACTGACGCGGCGTGCTCTTCTCGGACTTCTGGCGGAACGAGTAGACTATCGGCTTGTGATTAGTGTATATCGTGAACGTGCGTGCTTCCACCATGTGCCGGAAGTTCTTGACCGCCAGGTAAATTGCCAACAGCTCTCGATCGAACGCGCTGTATTTTGTTTCGGCTGGGCTTAGCCTTTTTGAAAAAAACGCTAATGGTTCCCAGCCGTCACTGCCTCGTTGTTGTAACGTCGCGCTAATGCTTTGTTCGGACACGTCGGTAAACAAAGCGAGCTCCGCGTTTATCCTGGGGTGTCTCAAAAGTGCACTTGGGCTAGATTTTCCTTTGATGCCTCGAATGCCTGTTGAGCCTGCGCCGTCTACGATATCATCGCCTTTCTTTTTATGTTTCCTTGCAGGAGGTCGTTCAATGGCGTCAGTATTTCGGCAGCCTTGGGCATGAACCTTGTAATGTATCGATAGGTAGGTCGACAAGGTGATCGACGTTGTTGTTATCCTACACCTCGAATAACCAGTATAAGGCAGTTGCCGCTGAGCTGTCACCAAAACAAGTCGATGTATCGGCGTGTAACGGTGTATAGTCTTACCCGCCACCTCAAGACATAACAATTTTGGCGACGAGGAAAAATAGTGAACGCATAGTGCAAGCTAATAAGAAAAAGAGTGCAAATAACCGAGTGGAAAGTGCGTTGTCTAATAAATGCCGACATCGTGGATTTATAAACTATCGAAATCGCAATTAATTGAGAAGCTCCAGCAGGCAGCTTCAGTAGACGGCGATTTAGTTTTCAAGGAAAACGATAGTATAGATACGTTGCGAAGAGTATTGGCACGGCACGTACGAGATCAAGGTGGCGCGAAGGTGACGGCGAACGGTAGAGAGAGTGACAACACAGAGAAGCATTCCAAAGGGAAGGCAACTCACACAATGGCAAACGATAATAACTCAAAATTGGAATTTTACTTGGGCAAGGACGATTGGGAAACGTATACCGAACGCTTAGAATTGTATTTCTTGGCGAACGACGTGGAAAACGCTAAGAAGGTGCCAGTGTTATTAACTAAAATAAGTGCGGAAGCATATAAATTGATAAGAGATCTGTGTGCACCAGATAAGCCTATAACAAAAACGTATGAGCAGTTAATAAAGTTGATGTCAAACCATTTATGCCCGAAACCATCGGAAGCGATGGAACGATGTAAGTTCCACCAAGCGCAACAAGCGGCGACGGAATCAATCGCAGAATTCGCGGCGAGACTAAAAAGATTGTCAATAAACTGTGGATTCAAAGATGCGGCAACAGCTCTACGAGATCAACTGGTATGTGGAATAAAAGACCATGCTACAAAGATACTGTTGTTTCGAGAAGAAGGCTTAACATACGACAAGGTGTATAAAATAGCAACGGCAGCGGAGGAAGCCGAGAGGAATGCCACGTCCACGGATAAACTTAATACAGCTACGGCAGCGCAAACAAATGTTAATACGATTTGCACAGTTGCCAAACCAAATCGGAATTACGGGAAGCTGCGAAATAATTATCGTGGTAAACAAGGTCACGGAAAGGCAAAACACGCGAATGGAAACACAGGCCCATCATCACAAAGCTCAACAAGCAGCAGAAATTGTTACTGCTGTGGGAAGGCGAACCACTGGGCGCGGGACTGTTTCCATCGCCATAAAACGTGTACAAGCTGCAATAAGAAGGGTCATTTAGCCACGCAGTGCCGAAGAAAGAAGGAAGACGTCCAACATGTTGACGTAGAAGCAGAGAAGGACGAAGGGACATACGACTTTCTTAACCTCGAGCTAGGAGGGAACAGCGAGGAATCAACATGCGGTACCATAGAATCAAGCGGGGACAAGGTCATAGCGGAACCTATGTATGTAAACGTCGCGATAAACGGAAAAAGCGTAAATATAGAGATCGATACGGGTACGTACGCGTCGATAATATCGAGGGAAAATAAAAATAAATTACTTCCGACACTAGAGGTGAAAAAGTTAAGTAAAACGTTGAATGCATACGGTCAAACACCTTTAAGTCACGAAGGAATATTACAGGATCTTGTCGTGAAGTTAGGCAAAAAAGAAGTTAAAGCAAATATGATAGTAATGTCGCGAGCGGGGCCGACGCTAATAGGCAGGCAATGGTTAAAACTCCTCGGGTTATGGCCGCTAGCGATTAAGAGCAAGTTAGTTAGCGAAAGAGTAATACATAAGATGGATGTAGCGAACGTAAGAAATGAGTTTGTAAGGCAGCATCCCACGTTGTTTGGTCCGGGACTCGGAGTATATAATAAAGGTATGCTGAAATTAGTATTAAAAGAAGGTGCGAAGCCGGTAGCATTGAAAGCATGGAGATTACCATTCGCGCTAAATATAAAAGTCGAAACAGAAATTAATAGATTATTTAACCTAGGGCATCTGGAAAAAATTGAAGTTAGCGAATGGGCAACTCCTATAGTGCCAGTAATAAAAAATGACGGATCGGTCAGGATCTGCGGAAACTTTAAATTAACAATAAATCCATGGCTGATTATAGATCGCCATCCTTTGCCGTTAATAGATGAGATTTTCGCCGCGTTAAGAAATGGAAAAACGTATTCGCAAATAGACTTGACACACGCGTATATGCAAATTCCAGTAGAAGAGAGTTCTCGGAACTATTTGGCGATAATAACGCACAAAGGACTATATAGGTACACGAAACTGACTGAAGGTATAGCATCGGGGCCGGGAGATTTTCAACGGAAAATCGAGCAGTGTTTGGCGGGTGGAAGGGGCGCAATCCCATATTTAGATAATATATTCTGCACCGGGGAAACTGACGAAGAGCATCTCCAAACATTAAAGGAAGTATTTGATCGTCTGGGAAGTTGTGGGTTTAAAGTAAATATTAAGAAATGCGACTTCTTTAAAGAAAAACTAGACATTCTCGGATTCGTAATCGACAGGAACGGCTTGCATAAATCCATAACTAAAGTAAAAGCGATGAGTGAGGCACCGAAGCCGCAAAACCTTAAACAGTTACAGTCTTTTATAGGGTTAGTTACGTATTATGCGAGATTTCTGCCGGACAGGGCGGAAATGCTAAAACCGCTATACGAGTGTGTTAAGAGAAGTAAGTTTGAATGGACCAAAAGTTGCGATAAAGCCTTTGAATGGGTAAAAACTGAACTAACATCGTCAAAAGTGTTAGCGCATTATGATCCGAAAGAAGAGATTATCTTAGCGTGCGACGCCTCGGCGTACGGATTATCAGCGATACTATCACATAAATACGCCGACGGTATTGAAAAACCGATAGCTTACGCGTCCAAGGTCATTCCGGACGGGGAATTACATCGAGCACCGATTGATAAGGAAGCAAGTGCAATTATATTTGGTTTCAAAAAATTTTACAATTATATATATACGGGAAACATATCGTTTTGAGAACCGATCACAAGCCCTTAGTATATATTTTCGGCCCGAAGCAGGAAATTCCATTAACAGTAGCAAGTAGATTGCAGAGGGGCTTACTTCTTATCAAGATTTTCTTACAAGGTAGAATATATCCGATCAGAACAAAACGGTAATTGTGATGCACTATCGAGGCTTCCGATAAGCGATGTAATGCCAGTGTTCGAAAATGAATACACAGCGATAAATTATGTGTAAGAAAATATCGAAACACTAAATGCGGTGGAGATTGCGAGAGAAACAAAGCGCGATAAGACGTTAAGTCAGATTAGTAAATATATAAATGATATGTGGCCGAAAGAACTAAATGAAAGCGAAGAAAGGTATTTTACGAAACGAGATGAATTAATAATAGAAAAGGGTTGTATAATGTGGGGATACAGAGTAGTCATTCCAGAAAAAATGAGAGAGAGTGTGTTGCGAGAGTTACACGCGTCTCATTTCGGGACTGTGAAAATGAAAATGTTAGCGAGGTCATATATGTGGTGGCCGAACATTGACAGAGATATAGAATTAGTAACGGCGGCATGTTCGGTTTGCGCGCAAGAACGAAAGAAACCTGCGAATGTACCGTTAACACCTTGGCCGTGGCCGGATAAAGCCTGGAGTAGGATTCATTGCGATTTTCTAGGTCCGTTTCACGGGCATATGTTTATGCTTATAATAGACGCGCATTCAAAGTGGCCAGAGATTGTCGACATGAACAATTGTACTCAGGTACCGAAGGTGCTGGCGGAATTTAAGAAGGTATTAGGTAGATTTGGACTACCGAGACATTTAGTTACCGACAACGGGACCCAATTCACGAGCGTTGAATTTAGAGAATTTATGAGGAAAAACGGTATTAAACAAAGTTGTTCAGCACCTCATCACCCTGCTACGAATGGGACGGCGGAAAATTTTGTTGGAACATTTAAAAANAAGGTCGAAAAAATGGTTAAGAGTGGTAAAACACTTGAGCAAGCGATAAATCTATTTTTATTTGACTACCGGTCAACTGAACATTGTACGACAGGTAGAACTCCGGCGTGGATGATGTATAAACGAGAGCTAAGGACGAGATTCGATTTACTTAAACCGGACGCGACCGACAACATCGAGAATAAGCACATTGCTCAAATAGCGGCTCGCAAGGGGCATCGTAACGTCACATTTCAAATCGGTGAAGAAGTAATGGTTGATGATTTTAGTGTCCAAAATAAGAAACGCAGTCGGGGAAAAATAATAAAGCAGTTATCGCCTGTAACTTTTGAGGTCGAAATTTCTCCTAACTGTACGTGGAAGAGACACGTAGACCAAATAATTAAAATTAGGGGAACCGACGAATTAATAGATGGAACCGATGCAGGAAGGGCGGCAGCCAAACAACAGATGTGCGTGCGTCGTTCTGCGAGATTAAAAGGAAAAGTAAACACGTCGTAAAAGGGAGGAAATTGTAATATATCGATAGGTAGGTCGACAAGGTGATCGACGTTGTTGTTATCCTACACCTCGAATAACCAGTATAAGGCAGTTGCCGCTGAGCTGTCACCAAAACAAGTCGATGTATCAGCGTGTAACGGTGTATAGTCTTACCCGCCACCTCAAGACATAACAAACCTTCTATAAAAATTTACCATGCCTAAATATCTCCGGAGTTCCTTCGCCGTCCTCGGCGACTGCATCGCCAGTATCGCCTCCACCCGCGCCGGCAGCGGGCGAGTTCCTCCTTCGGAGACCTCGTATCCGAGGAATTCCACGTTACTCTGACCGAATATGCATTTCGCGAGGTTGATTATGACCCCGTACTCTCATAGGCGCTCGAACAACATTCGCAGGTGTTCGCGATGTTCTTCTTCTGATGATGACGCGACGAGGATGTCATCGATATACGCGTAACAGAACTCAAAATCGTGCAGAACCTCGTCTATAAAGCGCTGGAATGTCTGTGCCGCGTTACGCAATTCGAACGACATGTACGGAAATTCGTACATGCCGAACGGCGTGGTGATCACCGTCTTCGGCACGTCTTTCTCCGCAACCGGAATCTGGTGATATGCGCGTACCAAATCCAACGTCGTGAAAATTGTCCTTCCGGCAAGAGTCTGCGCGAAATCCTGTATGTGTCGCACCGGGTAGCGATCCGGGATCGTTCGTGCGTTTAACGCCCATGTAGTCTCCGCAGAGCCGCCATTTTTCGCCTTTCTTTGGCACCATGTGCAGGGGAGCCGACCAACAACTGTTCGAAGGTCGCGCGACCCCGGCTTCCACCATCTTGCGGAATTCTCTTTTTGCCGCCGCCAATCAGTCCGGAGCGAGTCTCCGCGGTCTACATGCGACGGGTGGTCCCGATGTCATTTCTATATAATGCCGCATGGGATTGATTGCGCCTCCCGGACGCCCGTCCGGCCTCGCGATGTCCGCGTACTGCTCCAACAATCGGTGATACTGCGTCTCTCCCGTGATCGTCTTTACGCTGGGTGCATCACATCAGATGCAACGTCCACGCGCGGTTAAGCTCGTCACTTGATCGATCAGACGCGATCCGCGTAAGTCCACCAGCAGCCCGTAATACACGAGAAAATCGGCGCCGATGATCGGCCTCGAGACGTCCGCGACCACGAACCGCCACGAAAACGCCCGTCGCAATCCGAAATTTAATTGCAATGTTTCTGTCCCGTATTTAAAAATCGGTGTACCGTTGGTGGCCGAAAGTTCATAGGTTGGTCTCTGTCGTGGGCCTCGAACCATCTTCCGAGGATACACGCAGAGATCCGCACCCGTGTCAATTAAAAACGTTACTTTTGTCCTCGCGTCGGTCACGAATAGGCGTCGCGTACCGTGGCCTGAGTCGCTCGCCGCCACTAGCGACCGGCCCCCGCGTTTTTCTGCTGCATCGAACTGCTCTACACTCTCTGGCGTTCGTCCCAAATTGCCAGTGTACCAGCACATTCCGCTGGCCGGCGAATCGCGACCTTCCAATCGCGCGCGCGGGTGCGAACGCGAACGCGAACGCGGACGACGTCGGTCATTATCGCGACCTCCTCGGTAGCGCTCACTGCCGATCGCCTCAATCGATTTGCGAATCGTCGTCATCTGCTCCGCGATTTCTTGCTGCATCGTCAGCCGCATCTGCGCCAGCCGCACCTCGAATCTCGCTTCCAGAGACGCGGGATCACACGCGCTCTTACCCTGAGGCGCCACGATTCTCGCCGCCTCCGCCACGTGGAACACCGGCGCCCGGGTCGCCTCGACTATCGCGTCCGCGATATCCACCAACTGTTCTGGCGTGTCCTCCGTTCGCGTTACTAAATGCGGCTGAATGTAAGCCGGCAGCCGACTCAGCCAAATCGTCCGCAAAACCTGGTCGCCCACTTCCGGCGAGGCCGCCCAGGTGCCGCAAAAACTGCGACGGCTTTCGATCTCTTCGTGCTCGAGGTGTCTCCGAGTCTTATGCTCCTACGATAAACTGAGCCGTTTGATTAGCTCCGATTTTAGTGTTTCGTATGCGCGTTCCGCGGGCGGATTCATTATTACGTCGTGCATTTCGACCGTATAGCGCGGCCTGATGGCTGTCAGCGCGTAGCCAAACTTCGTCGCGTCGACCGTGATTCCGGCGGCTTGGAAACTCCGGTCGACGATGCTGAACCAGAGTTCAGGGTCCGACGGCATGAATTCCGGCATCCGCATGCCCACGCGGCTCACCTCAGGGACGGGTAAAAAATAACCTGGCGGCTGTTCAAATCTCGCCGGTTGCATCCCGAGCAGATTCAACGGCATCCCGTGGAGTCGCGGCTGCTCAAGCACTCGTGCTTCCAGCTCCGTCAGCGGAGCGCTCAGTTCCTCGTCCCGTGTCACCACCATTGCACACCACTGCACTCGATAATCCGCGCGATCACGTCGGGGTCACCACTTTAGTTGCCACGGTGTGATTGTTAATCGGTACGATGTGAGGAATTAAAATAATGAAGGAATTAATTATGTGTAACTGAGAATATATTTTCTATTAAAACAAAGTCCTTAAAAGTCTGTACAAGAATATTAGATCGCTCGCATTTACAATATACGTCCGTACGCGGTGACAGTCGATAACCGAATCTCTTGCACGCAAGATCGCTCCTCATATCTTTCGCCTCAAAAATCGACCTTCGATAGGCTTCGAGAGACTTCCAGAATTTTCTGTTCGTTTATTTCCTTTGTTTCTTAACGTCTTAATATTTGTCTCTGTGCTTCTCGTCTTTTGTCTCTCTCTGTCTCGTCTGTTATGTTTTTATTTATATTTATTTGTGTCTCGGTACTTTTCGCATGTGTGTGGCCGTATTCGTATAAGTATTTTCGTTCGTTACTTTTCGGGAAGTATGTGACGATGTAATCGCCACAATACATTTATACATTTATACATTAAGAGTCTTACTATATTTTTTTATATTTCCTTCTAAAATATTTTATTATTTTTATAAAATGTTAACTTACTAGCTATATCGGCAACAGCAATCGAAACCGGATTTTCATGTATTCAGGCTCTTCCTAAAATATTTAATTTTTATCAGTAACTGTTATATATATTTTTACGAATAATTATCATATATTTTTAACGCGCGTAAACTTACGCAAAGGTCCTGCCTCACGCTCTTCTTCCGCTCGTCGCTTTCAGGTGGGACGTATTACCGCTAGATTTACAGGAGTGTTGTTCGAATTATTAATAACGATTTAAATTTATTATTTAATCACGGTCCCATCAAAAGTATATGAAATAAAATAATTACGTCTTAACTCCATTCTTCGATGGTTTGTTAATAGATAGGCAGCGCATCCACCACCCACATCCTCTTCTTCGTGCTGAAAAGCCTCACGCATCGATATTATTTCAGCGGCGACGTTTAATAATTCTTTATCGCCGCCGAAATGCCCCAATCTATACAGAACTCCGAGTAAAGAGTTGGAGGTCGAACACGCGAATTTCGCAAAAATATTATAATTATTACTTGGTTCTTCCGTCAGCTGAGATAAATACGATTCGGCATTTATCGTCGGCGCTAAATTCGCAGCCAAAGTTACACATTCTGATATTAACATTTTTTGAGCTGCCATTTTGTTTTACTCGCACTTAACGCAACTGACAAAACGTGGCAATGACACACGATATGAATAAAACGCGTACGTTTGAGAAACTGAGTATCTCGGACAATGTCGAACTTAAAATGCACATTTTGAAAAAGCAGGAGGATTAAAACAAAATTTTTAATTTTTCGCTAGCGCTTCCTTCGTTCGCGAAAATGGGGGACATAGAGCGTACTTAATCTATTTTACTCGTCTATTGGATGATGCTTTTCTTAAAAACTAGATATTTCTTAATTCTTTTTACTTACCTTCGGATTGTGTTTTTCTTAACAACTAGGCGTGGCAGAAAAATTTTTAGTTATTTCATTGGCAAACGTCGATTTTCCTTCTGACGAACATTCCAGATGGTGTTAAGTTTTACAACTATTTTCCTTGCAGTCATAAAACCATAAAATAAAATTTATTTTTATTTTACGGGATACAAAAAAATAGCTATAAAGAATAAAGATTTGCCTTTTTTATCCCATCATATAATGTTGCGCGGACTAAATAGCCGACCTTTTTTTTGTCTTGAAGTATTTATTTTGCTTTTTTATTACAGGTAGTTTTTTACACCAATCTTTATTCTATTACGGCGTTCTCGAACCCGTAAATCCTTACTATATTTTAAAAAAACAAAAACATTTTCAAATTAAATATAATCTCCCGAGCGTTTTCTTTTTGTTTAATACGTATTTGTTTAAACATAAGCCTTCGATTTGACATAAAAAATTGATTTTTTTTTGTTTATTCACTTATATATACAGATTTTTCTTTCGACCTCTTCTCGCGTTACATTATCTTATTTCTAGAAATTTCTAAATATTTTTAGAAGCTTTTTTATTTAACACGGACAGATCTGAACATGAAAAATTATGATTTTTCATGTATAAAATACGTCTTGCCCAACTTTTATTTTTTTAATTTTTGCAAGGAAGAGAGAATGTTAATATAAGCGTGTCGACAAGTCGCTCTTCTGCATTCGTTCGAGCTCGAGTTTACAGAAATACAAGTTTGAGGTACGAAGAAAGAATTCCACGCGGTTTCGCTATTTTGCCCAGTTTTGACTATTTGTGTAATTTTACAAGTGAAAACAATGACCACTCGCAAGGAAGTAATTAATTTTCGAAATCCGAGCGCAATAGCGATTTTCGCAAGACGGATAACGGCACCATCGACATCGATAACGCCAGAAGACACAAGCAACGTTATTTATTGTTATCGACGACGTATGGATTTAATTCTTCTCACACTACGAAGATACACGTTAGATTGCAGTCGAGGAACGGCGGCAACTTCGTATCAGTTGTTAAATTATCGGGCAGTTATGCCGAAGGAATAAAGAATTTGCTTCGACATCAACACATGGCGACAGTTTCAAGCCAATATGGAGCATATGAATCTATACTTGAATAAGAATCTAAAGATTAAAACCAAATCCCATTATTATCGAGAATATTTCGATCACCTTCACTACTGCTTACGGAGCGAGGGCTGTTCCTATGGCATACAAGGAAAACAAAAGATCATGTTGCGAATGATAAAGCAGAAGAAGAAGAATCGCAACCGTCGTTAAAAAACAAAAGACTTACATTGCAATATTTTAACAAGATTCTTGTAGAAAATTTTTTGTTTTCTGTTAAAAATTTATATAATTTGAATTTTATGAATCACATAATTAATAAATATATTTCTATGCATGCATTGCAATAATGATTGTATACATGCATTGCAATTTTGAAGGTTTTATTATCAAACTTAATACAATTTCGTTTCGCACACGTAATTTTATATTCTATTAAACTAAACGAAACGAAGATACATATATAAATATATATATATATATATATATATATATATATATACAAAATAGTTCTGAAACAGTACAATAGAAATTCGGCAAATTAAAATTATGGTCATATTCATAACATTAACCAACAACTGTCATCGCAAAGATTAACAATATGACAGTCGTAAAATAAATAATAGAAATAATATCAATTGCGCGCGCAAAGTGTTATTTTAATGTTAATATAAGAATATTTAAATACTTAATTTTTAAGAGTTTAACAAGGCTCTGTAATATAAATATAAATTTAAAGTATAAGAAGGGAAATAAGAGAGAAATAGAGGATGAAAATGAGTTATAATAAAGAAAATAAATTATTTTTAGTTAGAATTAAATAAAGGTGAAAAAGGAAAGAAATTTTAATTGGAAAAGGAAAAGATTTTAAATATGAAATAATCTCATATTTGAGATTTAATTTCAATACCCCTTTAACCCCTCTACGGAAAATAAATAAATGAATGCAAGAGAAAAATATAGATCCGAAAGTCGCTGAATCGGGAATCGAACCCGAGACCTTTCGCTTGCCGGGCGACTGCTCTTCCAGCTGAGCTGTTCAGAATTTAAATCTCAAATATGAGATTATTTCATATTTAAAATCTTGGCCGTGTCCAAGTAAAATTTGGTGCCTTGTGCACCGGTATTTAATTCTAACGAAAAATAATTTAGTTTCATTAGGATAACGCATTGTCATCCGCGATTTGGCTCTTATTGCCCGTCTTATACGTTAAATTTATACTTAATTTTTAGTTACGGATATATAAAATAATATATATAATTAAAATTAATTGACAAGCTCGATAGTTAAAAGTATAAAATTTGATTTTTCATTAGATCTTTTTCGAACACGAAATTAGAATAAAATAAAAAAGACATAAATATCAGATCCCCCATAGCAAAAAACCAGTGATATCACAGTGATATTACAGTGATATGCTCTGGATGTCATAGCGATGTGCGAATGTCCGCTTTGTCACAATGTAACGTCACAATGATATCATTGTGACATCACACTTTGTGACAAAACAAGTGTAATGTCACAATGATATCATTGTGACATCACATTGTGACAAAGCGGACATTCGCACATCGCTATGACATCCAGAGCATATCACTGTGATATCACTGTGATATCACTGATTTTTTGCTATAGGGGATATAACCTTTATTAGAAGCGAAAAGTTTTGTGCTTTTACTTAAGGCTTCTTCAGCTGCAATATACAAACGCTATAAATATAATATGAAAATTAACTTTAACAATTTTAAGAATTTAAAATTTTATGTGGGTGTTTTTTACATAATTAAACTAAACTCACCAATTGTTTGTCCAAGTTTGAATAAATAAATTTTACAGGGTGTCAAATAATAAAAATTATTCTATACATATGTATACGTATCAAAATTATTCGGTGTATAATAAACACGTTTACTTGACAATAACTATTGAGTTATGAACAGAAAATAACATCAATCTTAAAGCGCCGGTATTATATGTATATCTAAGCAAACAATGACGAAAGGACAATGACAATCATGTTGTATAATTTTATTGATTAAAAATAGAATCTAATAACGGAAAGTAAGAAGAATCTAAATATTCGCTATCTTCTGTTACATTTAGACCATTGTGTTGTTGTTTTATGTAGATAGTCTCCGAGATCAACCTTTTATAATAATTTCTGTCGTGATCTAAAATCTTGAGATTATCTCAGTCAAAATTATGATTAGTTTCCGTCATATGTTGAGACACTACCGTGTGTTTTGTCTTATGTTGTTTAATATTCATCCTGTGTTCTCTTATCCTAGTATGTAACTGTCGCTTACTCTGTCCAACATATGATGCTGAGCATTCTTTGCATTCGATCTTATATATAACATTGTTATTATATTCTTTTGGAATGGTATCTTTATGAACCTTAATAATATTATCAAGTCTATTTAAGCATTTATATCTCGCTGCAAAATCTGTATTCCGAAAGGACTTGCAAATATGTTCAATTACATTTTTAATGTAAGGAATTGCTACAAATTTCGCATCTAGTTTTTTATTAAATTGGTTATCAACAGTATTACTCTAACATAATTTCGTAAACATTAATTTTTTTATCCCGACCTCAACATGCTTAAAGATAAAAGACAGAGGATATCCATTTTCCAACAAAGTGTCTATTACATAGTTCAAATTTTTATTATGATATTGAGGATGTGACAATAATACGGCTCTATTTATCAAACTATAAATTGTGCCTATTTTATGACACAAAGGATGATTAGAAAAATACGATAAATATCTATCCGAATGTGTTTTTTTATGGAACCAATCTGTGGCAACTCTATTATTTTTATTAATCATAATCTTTAAATTATAAAAAAGGATAATAAATAAAATAAAGGTCACTAAAACGAGCAATAACAATTACGGTGTCAAAATGTTAAAATATTAAAATATTTATTAAAACTAAAAACTTAAATCAAATTAATATTAATAATAATCTACATAAACGTTTCGACTGCACGGCAGTCTTTCTCAGTATAATAACATTGTTGTTAGATAACATAATACAATTTTACATTCAGTCTCAAATTTGGTTAAAACCTGTTCTATTTTCTATCGATGACTAAAACCGATTAAAACGCAGATTCGTATTCATTTGAATTCTCGCTTACAATATTAACATCCCTATTAAAGTTTTACAATAGTCAGTTTAGATTTTACAATTATATTAGAAAGCAGATGTAGTCACAGATTATTCTTACGTTGTCCATCATTTTATTTTTGAATTTTTTTTTAATTTGATCAGAAGTCAATAAAAGTTACCTGTTATTAAATTATTAGCCATAAGTAACTATCATAACCATATAAAATATATCATAAAAAAACAAAAACTTACGTATTTATTTTAGCTTTCGGAATATAATTTGTCTTGTAACAAAACACTATTATTCTTTTTATACACATGTTCTTGATGTGTTATTCTGTTCACCTCAAGTGATACTAATATAATAATAAATTAGCACAAATGATAAACCATATTATGTCACCGATAATTTTTCTAGAACATCAAAATAACAACTTTCTAATTACTCAATGTCTTTTTTTAAATTAATACTATTTATATGTTCCTTGATATGTAACATTTCCGATATTAATCTTTTTTGATAGTTACTTTCATAATCTAAAATTTTTGAATTTTCCCAATCAAAAAAATGTGAAAAGTTTAAAATATGTTCCGAAATCACTGATAGCCTTGTTGTGTCCGACTTAATATCATTCCTATGCTCCTTGAGGCGGGTGCAAAGTTTTCTTTTTGTTTGTCCAATGTATGTAGCTTTACAATCTCTACAATTTATTCTATATATTACATTCGAGTTATTAAATTGTTCATTTTTATTTTTTTGAGGTTTAATGAAACTTTTCAACCTTTTTATGCACCTGTATCCTATTTTTATGTTAGATTTTTTAATTGAAGACGCAATTAGTTCCGATATTTCTTCAATATATGGAATAGCGATAAATTTATTTTTTTCATCTTCCTTTATAAGGTTTTGATTATCTCGCGCGTTACTTTCGTGTTTCGCGGCGCGATTACTTAGGAGGTACGATACGAGTCGGGAATTAAAGAATGATGAGACAGTAATTGCATATAATTCAAAGTATATTCTTGAACACAACTTTTAAATTCGATACATGAAGATAAGATCGTTCGGATTTATAATGTGCGTCCGTACGCGGCGACTGTCAAGAACGGAATCTCTCGCATCTAAAAATGTTCTCCCTATCTCTTGCCTCCAAACGCCCTTCGATAGGCTTCGAGAGGCTTCGCGAATTTTCTATATTTTACTTGTGTGCATGAACCTTCGAAATTAATTTTATGCACAGAAGGAAAATATTTGTTTTTGCGCCGAGAACGTAAACCTGCAGTAGGATTCTGCGAGGAGAGAGTGAACGAGTCCGTAAGATGAATTTTGCAATGTTTTATTATACAGCAAAAATGAACAGTAACAATAGTCTAATAACGCGTTCGTTTCTATACGCGATTTCCGGCACTCTTATCTCCTTGCGAGCTTTCAAGGCGGACTCTCGGGGCAGACTGCTCCGAATTCGTACAGCGGTAACGACAACGGCCGAAAAATCATATGACCGGCGCGTGACACGTGCGTGCCCTATTGTGATTCGCTTGTGATCGACGTATTGAGGAACGAGATACGAACAGAAAAACGCTTGTTTGTCCCTCTGGAATGCGCGGTCGCGATAGTAAGTCGAAAGTGATGACTTGGCCGAAAACATCGAAAGACGGCTTCGCGAATAATCCTTACAATTTTATACAGACCGCCCGCCTCGCATGCGAACGGATGCGAAATGTTTATAGGTCGTTCTTATGAGAATAAGTCCTGGGCAATTGGAAGTCTTAACCACGATAATAACAAATATTTCGAGCCCGAGAACGTTTTTACCTTGACGTCTTAGATAAATATTTCAACAATTGAATTCTTAACAATAAGGAGAAAGATGCTTTTAGTAGGTATACATTCGTTTCTTGTAATTCTATTCATTGAGGGCAAACATATTCGGAGTCATACAAAGAATCTTAACAATAAGAAGAATGTAAACACATTGACTGCCTTGTAATGTCGAGCGCAAACAATTATAACTCAATTAACAGCCTTCATACAGTATTGCAATTAATAGGCAGTCGGCATAGTGACGTGATTGGTCGCTTTAAGACAGAACGTGCAGTTTGCATCGTGACTACTCTAACAAGTCCATCGGATCCCGGATGGATTTGAGTAATTCGAGCGAGTTCCCACTTGCTCGGAGGGAGCAATGGGTTCTTGAGAAGCGCGAGCTCTCCTACGCGATAACAGGGGGACTTATCCGTCCACTTATTGCGCTGCTGTAATGTATGCAAGTAATCCAGCGACCAAGCACGCCAAATTTGCTCCTTCATTGAATTAAGGAACTGCCATCGTGAGAGTCGGTTCGGGTTTATCGCGAGTACTGACTCCTCAGGTACGGACACCATAGGTCGACCTATTAAAAAATGGCCCGGCGTTAGCGCAGACAAATCGTTCGGGTCGTCGCTGAGGGCGGCAATTGGACGGGAGTTGAGACATGCCTCTATCTGGCATAGAAGCGTCGCGAATTCAGCCTGCGACAAGGTACGCGAACCGGCTACTCTTTTGAGATGCGATTTTAAACTTTTCACACCCGCCTCCCATAATCCGCCGAAATGAGGAGCCGCGGACGGTATGAAATGCCATTCTATTCTGTCATTCGCGGGGTCGGCTTGTAAAGAAGCATCTCTCATTAGAGCTTCGAACGCGTTCTGCAACTCTCGGTCAGCGCCGTGGAAGTTCGTCCCGTTGTCGCTGTAAAGTTTCTTGGGTAGGCCTCTACGCCCGGCGAATCTCCGAAAGGCGGAAATGAATCCTGCACTGGAGTAGTCGTCAACCTCCCAGTGGATGGCTTTGGTGACAAGACAAATGAACAACGCGATCCAATTTTTTCTCGCTTTCTGTCCTTTCCCAACGAAAGGAGTAATGAGGAAAGGCCCAGCGTAATCCACTCCCGTATCCGTGAAAGGGGAAGATGGATTAACGCGAGGAGAAGGGAGGTCTCCCATGAGCTGGCTCGATAGCTTCGCAGAATGACGAGTGCACACGACGCACCGACGAACATGATTTTTTACTGCGTTTCGGCTACCCAGTATCCAATATCTCTGGCGGAGGGTGCGCAGCACGAGCTGCACTCCGCCATGAAGTGTGCTCTTATGAGCATGAGCCACAAGAAGAGATGCGATTTGACCTTGTGGAACGATAATGGGGTGCTGCTCTTCGAACGTAAGAGCGGCATTTTTTAACCGCCCGCCAAGACGGAGTAAAGAATCCTCCCCGAGAAATGGATTCAGAGTTCTCAGAGGACTCTTTTTCGTGACAGTTCGATCCTTCTTCAAGGATGCGATATCGCAACCGAATGATCTGGCTTGAGCGTAAGAAAGCCAAAACAACTCAGCTTGATTGAGCTCGTCGACACTTAGAGACGACGCGGTGCGAATTCTATCCTTCCCTTTCTTGACTAGCAAAGAGAGAAAACGGTAGATGTATGCGGTCACACGGACGAGCTTAGTCCAGCTAGAAAATTTATACATTAAATCCCACTCTTCCGAGCCTTCCATATGAAGAACAGGGGACCTTTTAATTTCACTTGAAATCTTCAGAATGGTATCAGAAGAGAGCGGAATCGCTACGTCATGGGTCGGCCATGACGTGGAAGGCCCCTTTAACCAGTGGGGTCCAGTCCACCACAGTGGATGAGTTAGTAATTCGGATGCTAGTAGGCCGCGAGAAGCACAATCCGCGGGATTGTCCTTCGACGGCACGTGTTCCCATCTAGCCGACGGCAAATTGTTTTGGACCTCGGCTACTCTATTGGCCACGTACGTGGTCCATTTAGATGGATGCTGGCGTAGCCAGGCCAGCGTGATCGTGGAGTCCGTCCAACAATAAATCGGAGCGTCACTTAAATTAAGTGAATTTAAAATCCACTTCACAAGTCGACTCAAAAGTACTATCGCGTTTAACTCAAGTCTTGGTATGCTCACGGTCTTAACGGGTGCGACCTTTGTCTTGGCAGCGATTAAGCTGATCTCATAATCCGTTAAAGAATGCAACACGCGAAGATAGACGACGGCAGCAAAAGCTCGGTTTGACGCGTCCGCGAATCCGTGCACCTCGATCGCGAGATTATCGGGGTGCTGACCTGTCCATCGCGGAATACGAATTTCTTTCAATTTATTAAATTCGGAAACGAAATCACTCCATCGTTGTTTCACCTCGTCGGGTAGAGGTGAATCCCAGTCGCAATGTAATAGCCATAACTCCTGTAACACGATTTTAGCGACGATCACGACAGGAGCGGCCCAACCGAGAGGGTCGTAGAGTTTCGCAACGAAAGATAGAATTGAACGTTTTGTAGGAGCGATTGGGATAGTTGAATTCACGACAAGCCTAAATGAGTCCTCAGCAGGGATCCATGAAAGACCGAGCACTTTGAGTGATTCGTTATTTAGGATGAGGTGATCGGTGACGTCGGATTTATGGGTCGAAAAATCTTTGAGAAGCTCGATCGTATTGGACGCCCATTTTCTTAACTGAAAACCTCCGCTTTTCATAAGATTTATCACTTGATCGCGCGTATCTGTTAAAGTCTGAATATCATTCGCTCCAAACAAAGTGTCATCCACGTAGATGGACTCATTCAAGATTGGAACCGCGGCAGGGTAATTAACGCCCTCGTCGAGAGCAAGTTGTTTGAGCACGCGCATGACGAGATATGGAGCCGGAGCGAGACCGTATGTCACCGTGAGGAGCCGATAATGTTGAATCGTCGCGTCCTCCGTCGGACTGCCAAAGAATTCGCTGATAATCTATATCTTTGGGATGAACGCGAATTTGACGGAACATCTTTGCTATGTCCGCAGTATAGACATGGCGCCATCTTCGCCACCGAGACAAAACGGCAGGAAGATCCTGCTGTAACTTAGGTCCAATTAACAAGTGATCATTCAGCGTTGTGCCGTTTCGAGTTTTACACGATGCGTTGAACACTACGCGTAACTTAGTAGTACAACTTGCTTCCCTAATCACTGGATGATGCGGGATATAAACCGGTAAATATTCCGTTTGTTCCAACTCGTCTACGCGGGTCATATGTCCGAGCGACTCATACTCAGCAAGAAACTCGTTGTATTGCGAACCGAGTTCTGAACGATTCCTCAATCTATTCTCCATACGACCGTAGAGAGACCGCGCGATGGACAGAGATTCCCCGATTTCGATCGGCGGAGCTGACTTAAACGGCAGTCGAACTACGTATCGACCGTCGGAGTGACGATAATGAGTTCGAACGAAATGTCGTTCGCAATTCTCCTCTTCGTCAGTGAGAGGAGTGGGTGACGAGATCTCTTCATCCATCCAGAATTGCTGGAGAAGAGAGTCCACGTCTTGACTGAGAACACAGTTCAAGACGGCAGCTTCTGTCGAAGCCCGTGGCTCTTTTCCGGTGGGCCCGGAAATAATCCAACCGAGTGCGGTTAACTGGGCAGTGGGCGTGCCGAGCGGCCCCTGTCGTAAATCGCGCATCAAAAGCGAGCCGTAAATATCCGCGCCAATCAACATGTGGATCTGATGTTTACTTGACGGGTCCGGATCGGCTAAAGAAAGGCCTTTTAAATGAGGCCACGACTCGACAGGCTGAATCCGCGACGCGGCGTAAGACGTAATCCGCTGAAATACGTACGCGGTAAAAGGAAACGTGGGATCTGACTTATCGCAGTGTGTCAGCCGCAATGATACTCGCGATTTAGCTGAACCGGTAAACTTCTCTCCGAATCCTTTTATCTGTAGGTCGGCTCGTTGTCGCTTCGCACGCATGGTCTGACACAACGCTTCTGAAATGAAGCTGAAATTGGATCCTTGATCCAGCAGCGCGCGAACCTTGAAGCATCTACCTTCGGCAGTATGAACGTCGACCCACACGGTTGCGAGAAGAACTGTCGGAGTCGTAACGCTTGGCGGTTTCACAGTTTGAACGCTCGCGACGGCAGCTTTCTCGAGAACGCAAGATGTATCCGTTTTCGCGATCGTCGCTACGCCCGTCTTATTCGATTCCGGCTTGTCGTCGTCGGCCGATGCTTGATGATTCGCGGAATGTAACAACGAATGATGAGGGCGACGACAGTGGGAGCATCGCTGCTTGCTTGTACATTTTGGCGACATGTGACCCGGCTTCAGACAGAGAAAGCAAATTCTATTTTGACGCGCAATAGAGTTTCGTTGCGTGGCCGATTTACTGAGAAATGTTTCACATTTTGAAATAAAATGATTACCGGAGCAATGAATGCATTTTATAGCGGAAACGTTGTTTACAGACGATCACGGCTTGTCGTTCTTAGAAATTGCGGCAATTTTTGCAACGTCAGTAAAATCGGATAAACCCCGAATACGAAGAGCAAGGAACTCGCGGATGTCCTTGTAAGAAGGGATCGCGTGACTCGACGAGACTTTCAAGTTCCACTCGCTCTTTGTTTTAACGCTAAATTTCTGGGAGACAACGTACACGAGAATATCATCCCATTGATCCACCGGTCGATCTAGATTATGTAACGCGGCAATCCACGCGGCCACTGTGTCGCGCAACTTGCTTAATTCTATGACATTTTCATTTCTCATAATCGGCAGACTCATAAACGCATGCAAATGCGATTGAATCAACGTTAACCGATCGTCATACTCATCAACTAACAGTTGCCACGCGGACTCGTAATTCGCGTCAGAAATTCGTAAATTATTAATTTTTAATGCGGCGTCGCCGATGATGCTTGTTTTCAAATAATGGAACTTCTGAGTATTAGAGAGAGCGTCATTTTTTGCGACTAGCGACTCGAATGTATTCTTAAAACTCTCCCACTCGAGAAATCTACCGGAAAATTTAGGTAATGTAATCCGTGGCAAATGAAAGTTGGCATGAGTATTATCGCGAACCGAGGAGTCAGTACTACGATCGAGAGTAACCGGTTGACGGTCAGTAAATCGACTTATCGTTTCTCGGAGGTAGTCGACGGTCTCGTCGTAGATCTCCTCAGCTTCCAGGAATTCCTCATCCAAGAAGTACGACATCGTCTTCTGATCCTCCTTCGTAGTGGTCTGCAACAACTTGAGATGCAGCTCCTGACAGGATGCCCAAAGCGTATGCACTTTCTCTAATCGACCTTGTGTCTTCGGCAAAGTTACGTTAGCCTTAGCCAATTTTTTAAAGTTTATTAGAACTCTCTTGAGCTGGTCGATTTTATCGGTTTGTGCGATCAGCAAATTCCGTAACTCGGCCATGATCAGCGAATTAGCAGCACTAATGAAGCAGGAGAGCGCGAGGAGTGAGTCGATAGTGACAGGTTTAGTCCGAGATCACTCAATATATGTCGGGCAAGTCAGCACGTCTCCGACGGCACGAACTCGCGGACGACCGTATCGATACGCGAGAAAATGTCTCCTCGAGGAACCTCACAAATTTATGCCGGGCGAGTCAGAATGTCGCCGACGGCACGAACTCGCGGACGACCTTGTCGATGCGCGAGAAAAATGTCTCCTTAGAGAACTTCACAAATTTAGGCCGGGCGAGTCAGAATGTCGCCGACGGCACGAACTCGCGGACGAGCTTGTCGATGCGCGAGAAAAATGTCTCCTTAGAGAACTTCACAAATTTAAGCCGGGCGAGTCAGAACGTCGCCGTGGCACGAACTCGCGGACGACCGTATCGATGCGCGAGGAAATGTCTCTTCTCGAGTCTTACTGTACCCCAAACGAGGTGTCGTCTTCGTTTCACTCGCGGTGGAAAGTTACTGCACAGTCACTTACATCCGGCTCGAAGGACCATTCATTCTGTGCATGAACCTTCGAAATTAATTTTATGCACAGAAGGAAAATATTTGTTTTTGCGCCGAGAACGTAAACCTGCAGTAGGATTCTGCGAGGAGAGAGTGAACGAGTCCGTAAGATGAATTTTGCAATGATTTATTATACAGCAAAAATGAACAGTAACAATAGTCTAATAACGCGTTCGTTTCTATACGCGATTTCCGGCACTCTTATCTCCTTGCGAGCTTTCAAGGCGGACTCTCGGGGCAGACTGCTCCGAATTCGTACAGCGGTAACGACAACGGCCGAAAAATCATATGACCGGCGCGTGACACGTGCGTGCCCTATTGTGATTCGCTTGTGATCGACGTATTGAGGAACGAGATACGAACAGAAAAACGCTTGTTTGTCCCTCTGGAATGCGCGGTCGCGATAGTAAGTCAAAAGTGATGACTTGGCCGAAAACATCGAAAGACGGCTTCGCGAATAATCCTTACAATTTTATACAACTTGCTTTGTTTCTGTACTACTCGTCTTTCGTCTCGTCTGTTATATTTTATTTATGTTTATTTATGTCTTTGTCCTTTTCGTATGTGTGAATGTCTGTATTCGTATACGTGTTTTCCTTGTTAACTTTGGGGAAGTATGTGACGATGTAATCGCCACAAGGTTGTTAATATGCGTCTTAAATGTATTTACATTTAATTTATTTATTATTAAAAATTTTATTCCACGGTTTATTTCATTAAAAATGAGGTCAAGAGAATAACCATTGTCAATTAGCATATTAATAACAAACTTTATATTTTTTCTATGGAAAATCGAATGGGATAATAATATTGCCCTGTCCACTAAATTATACTAAATAACATTTTTTTATGGCATATGGGATGATTCAAGAAAAAAGATAAAGTTCTTCCTGAAAAAGTTTTTTATGAAACCAATCAATCTGTATTATATTATTAATAACTATGACAGATATGTCCAAGAAATTCATTCTATAATTATTCTCTCATCGACGGAATTCTAAGCATTCATAATTCTGTAATCAAGATATATGAGACTATACAAATTGATAAATCTTTTTCCTGTACAAATTAAAATATTAATATTAACAAAGGAGAAAGCGTTCTAATTTCAGGTAAAAAACAAACCATAGAGCCAATAAATAAATGTATAGTTTAAAAATTAATTGACAAGCTCGATAGTTAAAAGTATAAGATTTAATTTTTATTAGGCCTTTATTCGCGAGCAACAAAGTTAGAATAAAATAAAATAAAAAAAACAAAATATAAAATGTAATATTTATTAGATGCGGAACGTTTCGTACTTTTACTTACGACTTCTTCAGCCGCAATATACAGACGCAATCGTTTGTCCAAGTTAGAATAAATAAATTTTACAAATTGTTAAAAGATAAAAACTATTCTGTATGTATACGTGTCAAAATTATTCGATGTACAATAATCACGATTACTTAGCAATAACTACTGAGTTATGTACAGATTGTCATTGTCTGTACATAACTCAGTAGTTATTGCTACGTAATCGTGATTATTATATGTGCGTGCGTGCGTATATATATTTATATCTTAGATATACAGTGTGAGTTTTTTATCTTAAGACATCGAAATATCTCAAGAAATACGTCCTAGATAAACAAATTGTCCGAACAAAAATTTAGTATTTTCGAAGAGGAAAACTGATCCCGTAAAAATTAACTCCCCCACCCCAATCCTCGCGGGTGGGGGAGGGGGGACTTTGAAATTTTAAATGGGACTCCCGATTTTTTATAGCATATTCAGATTCTACAAAAATAAGCAAGTTTTATTCAAAACACTTGTTTGAAATTTGAAAAAAAAATTTGAAATTTAAAATGGGCAAAGACGTTTACATTTCTAAAATGGAAGAGTTGTTAAACGACACAAATACGTATTATAGTCAAAAAAGACCCGACTAAAAAAATGATTAGCGATTTACACAATTTACTCTTTGGATGAAAAAAGAATCGTTACATTTCGGGCAACAAATACAAATCGTTGAATTGTACAGGCGGGATATTACCGAGAGCTTATGGGCTCCCTAAAATACATAAGCCTGATTGCCACTCCGTATCATTGTATCGTCACGGAATACTCCGTTATATGATTTGGCGCGATTTTTACGCGACATCATCCATAAGTCACTTCCGCAAATTAATAGCAATGTAGCGAAAAGTTATGAATTGGTGGATAAGTTGAGAGACATTCAAAATTTTGATGGCAAATGATGCATTTTGACATCAAAATGATGTCATAATAATTACTGTGGCTATTTGGGTGAACATAGATTGTCTAATCATGAGTTTGATTGGACTAATATTGAAATCTTGGATGAGGAACCTTATTTAAGTATGAGATTGATGTCGGAAATGATTTATATTAAAAAGCAAAAAAACAGTCTAAATTTGCAGAGTGACACGAAGCGATTAAATCAAGCCAATTTGCCGATACTAGAAAGCATATTTGACACAAGAATATAGTGGCAGATACCGGTGGTTGATATTTATTAGACCTTGTTTGTATTTGACTAAGTATTGACTTTCGAGTTCGACTTTTAACGTATTCGTAAGTTGTCGTTTGAAGAGTGTACATCGTTGACAGCTCTCGGAGTATTCGTTCTTTTGGTGGATGCCTCCTTCTTATTTGATCGAACAAACTAAGATAACATGGTTACTTAGATATTTTTGCAATCTGTTAGTTTAATGGTGTGCATGGATATGCATTTTTCTATCGTTTGGTACCGATGGGAGGTTCCCTTGACGAGAGATCGATCCGCAGTATGCAGTCTTTAAGCACACGAGTTTTCATTTTATCTTATTGTATTGGAAGTATGTATCTTAGATAGTTGTTATAATTTTATAATTTGTTGACATTATTGCATCTGTCATATCTTCAAATTTGTATGATTCTAGTCTCTGAAGATGGCCCGAAGTGGGACCGAAACGTCAGATAATTAAATTTATATTCAACTTTATGATTTATCCGTTACTTCAATTTAGTAACCTCTTTAATTTTATATTGCGTGTATGATCTCTACGCATGGTTCTTATTGGCCTTTTAATTGTTTTATATTTTTAATACCTAGAACATTTATTACTAAAACATAAAGTTATTAAATTGATATATAATATTAATGTTGAAAAGAAACATTTTATTTTACTATAATCTGTCGAAGTAATGATTTCATGACAATCCAATTAATAAAAGAATACATTTTTTCTCCTTTTTTTCTATATTCCACCTACTAATCAAACTAGTTCGTATTACGATATTTCTCAAAATATATCTGTATATATCAACTAGATACATTTTCCTATTAAAAATTTATCAATTAAAGTGTTTGTGTGTTTATACTATTTCATTCTAATCAATATTCTGCTACCATTATTAATAAATTTTTTTCGAGCAACAATTGCGCTATACTTCTATTTTAATTTTTGTTCTCTTTAATCTGATATTGTTGTCTTATAGCAGCGTCATGCGGAAAAAGATTTGCTAGCATTTTATTTGGTTCGTAATGCGTCCCTTCAAATGTACAAAAATAACGACCTATTTCGTCATTATCAATCCACTTCGGGGTTGTTAAAGTTATGTCGTCTAAAATATAAAATGTAAATAAAAAATTAATGTATGATAACAAATAATCACATAACATAGTAAAATAATAAGAAAATAAATAAAATAACTAAAATAAAGAAAATAGCAAAGTAAAATAAGAAAACGCAATATAAAGGAAGAAAAAATGTTAGAAAATATATTTAAAAATAACTTAAAAAGTAAACAAAATTTAAAGAGAATATGCAAGAAAAAAGAATAAAATATTATTAAGTACAAAACACCTCTAAACTAAATAAATATAATTTCAAATAAAAACTTGACTAATGATATTCATATACCTTCTTTCACGTAACAAATTTGATTACGTTCAATAAGAATCAGGTAATTTGTTTGTCCACTTGTATAAGTAGATCCGCGACAGTGATGAAACGCTAATACGCATATGTTGATAGGTACTAGTTCTTTGAAGATTACAACATGTTTATTTGCATTTCGGTGCCACCCGATTATCACACCGGTACACTCATTATGTTGTACGACCATTCCTACAGCATATTTTACGTCGTCTTGTCTTGTATTTGTGTGCTCTGGTTTATGAAAGCGAAGCTTGAACTAAAAAATGCAAGATCAGATTTATTTAATTATACTATCTAATAATATTAAATTATCAGATTTATTTAATTATACTATCTAATAATATTAAATTATAATACAACATTAAATTATAGATAATTAAAATTCGTATATATTGTATGTGTGATCAAAGAAAAACCTCACAAAAAGGTTATTTTTTATTTATTTCATATAATATTTTACGTTTTATTTTATATAATATTTTCTTACTACTCTGCCTTCATAATAATTTGGATCTATCTGAAAAAGTGTACTAGGTAAGCCACGAATAAACGTACAGATATATTTTATGCGGCACCATATCTGTAAAAACGATTAAACATGAGCAAAGAATAAATGTGAAGAAATTTTGATTTCGAATAAAAATAAATTATAAAATTCTTTTTGTATATCCAGGGTATTTAAGAAGGAATGATCAGCATTCTAAGTCTTGATTGAACACAATTTTTGATAAACTTTATATAAACAAGAAATTTATATAGACATATATTCTATTCTGAACAGTTATAAAAATACAACGTGTTCAGGTTTAAGAATGACAGGTTTATTAATTTAGTAGAGTCAAATAATATAATATAATTATATTAATTTTTTGTCGTTTCCTCTTACTATGGCTACGAATGTACATTTGGATACGTTTGATAAATGCTGTCTTAGTTTAAAATTTACGGTTTCTTAAGTAGGTGTAATTAAGACATTCACTTATGCAGAAATTATTATTAATTAATTGAAATTATTGTTTATTATGTAATATTCTTTATTCAAATGTGTATACATATATACAGAGTGTCCGGTAACTAAGGGACCAATGATTAAGGGCGGATTCTCTGGCCAATTTGGAGACGATTTTTCTTTAGCAAAAATGTTGAGAAGTCAATAATTTTCGAGTTATAAGCGATTGAAAAAAATGGGTTTTTTGAAAACTAAACGTTTTGGAGTTAAAAGTCTAACATAATTACATTCTTCAGTTAATTTCAGGTAGAGTTTACTATAATAAAATTTTAATTTGAGGCTTAGTTATAAAGATACATAATGACAAATATTGGAAAGTTGTAAAAAATGATGACCTTTTTCGACATTTTCGTTGAGGAAAAATCGTTCCCAAATTGACCAAAGAATCTATTTGTAATCATCGGTCCGTTAGTTACCGGACACCCGGTATATATATTGTTAGCTTAATTTAATGTAATTATTTCATAGCATTTGATTCTAATAAATGTTAATGAAATTGTTTATTCCTAAAACTGAACACGTTGTATATTTTTAACCATCCATAAAACATGTTTATGCAAATTTTCTTGCTTTTCATGATGTCCTAGAATGCTGATTATTTCTCCTTAAATATGCAGTATATCCTAGATAGCAAGTTGTCCACAAGTTGCTGTCAATTTGCTTGAAATTGCTTCAATTAAGTTGTTTTCAATATTGAGGAAAGCGGCTTCCAACTTTGCCTATTGAATTGTCAATTGTTATTGCTATCAACAATTGTGAGCAACTTCAGAGCAATAGTTGCTTTCTTAAGAACCGATTATATAAACCGGTTATTGAAAATTACAGAGCAACTTGAAAACAGTTTCTGCCTAAAATCTTAATCCAATTAGTTGCCTTTATAAAGTATTACACATATAAAAGGCTAATAAGAGCAGAAGTAATATATTACGGTTATAAAAACTTATTTATTACATTTAATCAGTTTGTACTGATAGAAACAATAAAGTTTAAATTAATCTAAAATTATAAAAATAAAATCGAAAGTTAAAACAAATGAGAAAGCGAACGTTTCGATCCAATTTTTCGGATCTTCTTCAGCGCAGTACAAAAAGCAAATTAAAATCACCAAAGTTTAAATGTTTTTAACGTATAAATGTCTAATAACCATATTTAGACGCGGTTACATCAGTAAACAAAATAAAACGTCGTAAGATTAATATGACTCTCACTAGGCCATCACATTCACGTTACTGTGGGAAGCGATCCTCTTTAGTTTTCTGACTACGAGGTTGGCAGATGTTAAAATATAAAATATTAATTGCATCCTATAAATTAAAATAATTTTCTCATTACACCTCACTAATTATAAGATCCCCAATCAAGTGCGTTATGAAACAATAATCTAACAATTGGTATAAAAATGCTAATAAAAACTTACATATATTTATGATGTGACAATATTTTAGTTGTAACAGTAGCAAAAGTGACGCTAGTGTAATCCTCATGTCAGTAGAACGGCTCAGAGGAAACTGAAGTTTCTATCAGTACAAACTGATTAAATGTAATAAATAAGTTTTTATAACCGTAATATATATTACTTCTGCTCTTATTAGCCTTTTATATGTGTAATACTTTATTTGAATTTAAGAGCATTTAATTATTATATAGTTGCCTTTATGTTAATCTAAACGAAATTACTATTATCTCGATGATAGCAACATAATGACAATTGAATGAAAACTTGTGCCAAACAATGATTTTCTTTCTTATGACAAGGAACGCTTGGCTATCTGAGATAAAGCGTATTTTATTAACTCTGGCCAAAACTGTATATTAAAACAAGTGATAAAATTAATACAAATTATGTAAATATTAGTATTTGACAACCTCTATAGATTTTATCTTATAAGGTTTCTTAAATTCTCTTGGAAACATCCCTAGCATATTCTCAAGACAATCTGGAAATATCCCAGGTACTATTCTGAAACATCTCGCGTTTTCTAAACTCCTCGTGGCACTGTAAACAATATAAAATCATATCTGTGAGTGTGTGTATAAAAGTAAAAATTTCGAATTCAGATAAATCTACATTTAATATTATACCCACTATTTTGGTTTCCAAAATATACTGTAGCAGTCATAAAAAAATTTTATTACATCGCAACGTAAACCAAGTCTTCTAGCCACGCTATGATATATTATTAATATAATTATTTCTTCACCACATTTATGTTTCAAGACCTATAGCAGAATTTAGAATACAGAAATTAATTAGAGCGGGAGTATTTTTAATATATGAACTATGCTCATACATAACAAAGATCATAATTATAAATTAAGAGTTTAACTAGGCTCTGTAATATAAATATAAATTTAACATATATAAGACAGGCAATAAGAGCCAAATCGCGGATGACAGTGCGTTATCCTAAACGAAACTAAATTTTTTCGTTAGAATTAAATACCTGTGCACAAGGCACCAAATTTTACTTGGACACGGCCAAGATATAAAATTGGAATAATCTCTACAAGAGATTTTTAATTCCATGTATCCCCTATTCCCCCTAAAGAAATAAATGCGAGAGAAAAATATAGATCCGAAAGTCGCAGAATCGGGAATCGAACCCGAGACCTTTCGCTTGCCGGGCGACTGCTCTTTCAACTGAGCTTTCAACTGACTTTATATTTATATTACAGAGCCTAGTTAAACTCTTAATTTATACACGCTGGCTTAAAGGCGTTTGTTTACCAACATTAATATATATAACAGAGAAAAATATAGAATCGAAAGGATCTGAATAGCTCAGTTGGAAGAGCAGTCGCCCGGCAAGCGAAAGGTCTCGGGTTCGATTCCCAATTCTGCGACTTTCGGATCTATATTTTTCTCTCGCATTTATTTCTTTAGGGGGAATAGGGGATACATGGAATTAAAAATCTCTTGTAGAGATTATTCCAATTTTATATCTTGGCCGTGTCCAAGTAAAATTTGGTGCCTTGTGCACAGGTATTTAATTCTAACGAAAAAATTTAGTTTTGTTTAGGATAACGCACTGTCATCCGCGATTTGGCTCTTATTGCCTGTCTTATATATGTTAAATTTATATCATAATTATAACATAGTATTATTGTCCAAAATAACTTACACTATCTATACTTATGTTTTCTTGGAATTCATTCGAGAATTCAAAATCGCACCAAAAGTTTAATTCGCCAAATATATATTCTTCGAGTGTTTCCATAATCTGCGTCCCTTCCGCTTCGGACCAATGATTTTCGTCTATATTATTATTTTTCCAATAGGTAAAGATTTCAGCAGGCGTCGAAAATATCGAATGATTAGGATGTTTTTCTTTGAGATAATTTAGTACCTGTTGTGCGATATTATCCAGAGATTCTTTTACGCATGAGTAACGTACTTTTTTTTCAAGTTGAACAGACTGTGACATAATAGTTGCTGCCTTTTCCAAAAGCTGGTTAGGTAGTTTTACAAATCTAAGCCACCGCTTTTTTAACAAACGTTGCTTAATATAATGAAAGATTTTTTCGTAACAACATCTTTTAGTTAGATCGCAACCAACTCTTCTCAAAAATTTACATATTAATTAATAAGTATATTAATTTATATAATTAATAGTACTATACATATATATATATATATATATATGTATACATACATATATATATATGTATGTATATATATATATATATATATATATATATGATACATATATATATATATGTATATATATATGTATGTATATTTTGAGCATCTTACCGTGGAGATTGGTTAAGCAATTTTTTTATCTCGTCCATAAAGAAATAATATTTTATGTAATGTTCAGGCTTATATATTATTTTAAATAATTCATATTTCAAACTTTTATCTAAATAAAATACGTCTTGTAATTGTACTAAATTATCGATATCATAGTAATCTTTTTTTTCATATTGTTTATGAATAATATCAGACACATAAGCTTGCAATTGTTTCACACAATTTATGCCTGTTTCTATAAAGTCTATGCTTCTTTTATCCTTTTCTGCCATCTCTACAGAGTCCACCTTTTCATTTTCCTTATAATGTTTGTCATGAAATTTCTTCGCGGTAGGCCACCTGTAAATAAAATAAAAAATATTTTCATAAACTTTTAAAAATCATACTAAATAATTGTTGCATAAATAATAAATTTTCAGAAAATAAATTTTATTTTGCAATAACATATTAATATATTCTCGAAGAATATATTCAAAGAATTATTTAACAGAAAATTATTTAATTTTACTGCAAAAAAAATAAAATTTAAAATCTGTTATTTTAAATGGTAATTAAAATGTATCTAATACATCATAATAATACTATGAACAATAATACTACATATAAATACAATGTTATCAAATAACATATTATACAGCTATAACAAGTAATTTAAATTTAATAAAGAATACAATTAGATGTTTAAAGACAAGGCTCGTGTAATATTATAAAATTAAGATTTAGAAAGACAGGGCCAACTATAACGAGCATATTAAAATTAGTGAGAGATGTAATGTCAACACATAATTAATTTATTTCTTAGTAAATACAATGATAATAAAAAATAAACGTTTCGGCTGTTACCTCAGCCTTCTTCAGTAAATATAAAAAAAACAATAAAAAATTCTTTTAAATAAAATTATGATATATTACGCATTAGAGTCTATTTTTTAATGAACCTTTGGTTTGATGAGTCAATAAATTTAAATTGGGTTACGCTTATATCATTAATTAAAATAGATATTGTTTCTAATCGGCTAACCATTTTTTAATTGAGATGGTAAACTTTTTAATTATGTCAAAAAACATGTAAACGAGCTCACTGTTGTTAGTAGAACAAGTTGACAGTCCATTCCACGTCATCAATCCTTTTGAACATTATTAGTTGAAAATATCGTCAGAACCGCTTGATATGAGAATTGAAACATTTAGATGTTATCCAGCATCAGAAAGTTAGTCCTCATCATCAAGCATATTTCCGAGTAAGTTCATCATTGTAGTGTATTTCACCGTGTTTGTCTAAGTATATTTTTATTTTTTTGTATATTAATTTATATTAATAAGTTATTTTTTATGTGAAAGATCTTGATTATGATTAGAATTGCTTACTTAAAATTGATGAGTAGTCAAGATTCCGCCAAGTCAATGTGTTCATTATACAGAGTCACAATATGATGTGTCGAATTCAAACCGTGACTCCTATTATTATTACTATTTATTTATATAAGACAATTCTTCTAGAATGTCAAAATATGACTCGTCAAGCATATCGGTATCTTTTTTTAAGTTTAGACCGTTTTTTTGTTCCTTTATATGAATCATTTCAGAAACATTTCTCTTCTGAAAATTAGATTCGGAGTCTAAAATTTTTATGTCTTCCCAATTAAATGAGTGTTGGTAATTAAGAATATGTTCCGAGATGACCGAGTGCTTTGACGAATCTAACTTTATATTATTTACATGTTCTTTAACTCTCGTTTTAAGTTGTCTTTTGGTTTGGCCAACATATGTCGCATCGCAATCGTGACATGAGATCTTATAAATAACATTGGAATTAGTTGAAAATTGATTTTTATCTTTATGAACCTTGATAAAACGATTGAGTTTATTAAGACAACGATAACCTATGGTCATTTCTGTTTTTTTGATAGATGATGCGATTTTGTCAGAAATGCTATTCACATAAGGAATAACAAAGAAATTCTTTTTTTCATTATCTCCAGCTATTTCAGGAACCTTAGTAATATTATTATGATTAATCAAGATATTTAGTTTGGAAGTAATAAGATACTTAATTCTTTGATTAATAGTGGAGAAAATAAATTCTAAAGGGTAACCGTTGTTACGTAAAATAGTTATGATTGAATTTATTTTCTTCTTATGAAATTCTGGATGTGAAAGAAGAAGAGCTCTATCTACTGAGTTATAAACAATGCCTTTTTTTTGGCAGAAAGGATGGTTAGAGTAATAGGAAAGAGTTCTTCCAGAAAATGTTTTTTTCTGAAACCAATCAACAAAAATGGTATTGTTAATTAATTTCAATGATACATCTAAGAAATTTAAACAACGGTTATCCTCGTATTCCAATGTGAATTTGAGTCTGTCATGGTATTTGTTAAAAGAATCCACAATCAAATCAACATTCTCCTCAGGAACTGTCATAATGATATCATCAACGTATCTACAATAAAATGGGATGTCGATATTAATCAAGTCAAGAACAGAATTTTCCAAATCTTCCATTATTAAATCAGCTATTATGGGCGATAATGTCAATTTATTTAATTTTCACAATCTGTATATGTGAACAAAACACCTTTAGTTTAGAAAATTAATTAATAATATATTTAGTAAAAATGGATTAATTACATAATAGAATAAAAAAATTAACAAAATAAAAATGGAAAATAACTAACTTTTAATATATTTTTTTCATTATATTTAATGATCTTATTCTCTTTCGTTAGATATACCTTTTTATTAGGTTTCTATTTATACATTAAATTATTTATATTGTTTGTATTATAAAAATAGATTAAAAATGTTAATAAAATCCAAAGCGTAGACTCGACCAAGAGAGAGAGGATAATGTTCAAAATTGAGACATCTTTAAAAAGACTTTATGACAGTTTTAAGACACCATATAATCCCTTTTTAAAAAAAGCGTGTTATTGAATTGTTGTCGCTTTACCGCGATATTAATTAACTGTGCCGATTTTTGTTGTATATACTCATAGCATCGAGCAGTTGTCATCACGAGGTTTAAGAATTTGACAATTGTTCAAATATAAAATTATATACAAAATAAAATTATTAACAATAGTATGTGATATTTAAAATATAGTACACGATAAAGACATCTTAAAAACATCTTATGTTCCGATTTTAAATGTTTCAATTTTGAAGTTGTCAGGGAGAGTTATGTTTAAAAAAATTATTATTAGAAAATATGTTTTATCAAAGAATATAAACGAGTATAGAAGCACGGGTTTCGATACCCCGAGCTATCTATAGCATCTATAGCATTTCAGTACAGTATACGTGACGTAAACTATAGCAAAGTACTCCAGCTCGTGCGACTCGCGGGGTACCGAAAAACGTGCTTCTATACTCGACTATATTTTCTGATTTTATTAAATTTAATTACATATACTAAAAGCTTCGATAATGATAATATAACAAAATATATAGTAAAAGGCATCAAGTGCCAGCAAAGAAGTTAACAATAAGCCGCAAATAAAATATTTATTATATATTATAATTAAGTATCAAGATCATTACAATTTAAAATAATCGTTGTTTCAACATTGTTACCCCTTATTTTGGACCATCTTTAATATAAAGAATAGAAATATAAATAAATTAATTAAAAATATACAGTAATCATATTAAACGTAGCCGATGTCGAAAATTTAAAAAACGTGAAAACGTATATTTACTGCAAAATAACGAATTTGATCAATTTTCCTTAAATTCTGCACAACATTGAAACAACACTTTAGCTCGGAATCGTAAAAACGTAAATTTACTATACAACTAAATAACGAATTTTGTTGAATTTTTCTTAAATTCAGGACAAAACTGAGAAAATGTTATCTCGGAAGCTTGAAAACGTAAATTTGTTATAACCAACTAAATCACAATATGCCAACCTCATCCGCATTAAATTATGGCATGTGGTTGGCGTATGAAGAAATTATCATTGTTCATTATAATTTGATTTGACGAATTATTCTTATTTTTAGTTTGCTGAACATGATTTAATTGTTTTTTTTAATTTTTGACATCTGCTTAGTTTAATAAAGTTATCTTACATTTTCAATTTATTTATATATTTCTATTACTTTTATTGAAGACGGCCTAAAAAACGATCGTCTCGAAACAATGTACATCATTTTAAGTTTAATATCCGTTCGTTTTGTTACATAATATTTTTAACGTCTTTTATTTATTTTATTTTAATAACTAATATTTTTGACATAAGTAATAGATTGTGCGCTTAATGAAAAATATTTTAAAAAATTTACACGCTAAAAGAATTACCTCTGAGAAAATATTATTTCCCAATACTCATACTTTGTGCAATATCTCTTCCTATTTAATCTAAAGTTAACGATGTCGTCAAAACTGATCACATCGCAGCCTAGAATGTTCTTTACCACATAATCTGGTAAGCACAATGTCCAATCAATATCCATCACGAAATAATAAGAAAAAGCACAAATAATATTATAAATTAAAATAATTCCGCAAACACCGCTCTAATGCGATACTGTTCTTATACGTCTGCGGATAACAGAAAAGACAAAACACAAAGCACATGTATTTCATTAATGCACACACTGCACACGTTTTCCACACTCTGTCTACTCTGCTACTTTTAAGTCTAAATTCCCTACCTGAAAATCGAAAGTTTTGTGCTTCTTCCCACTACAAAATTGTCACGTGACGTGTCATGCGTACAAAAGAAAGAAAAAACTAAGGAACACAAAGAATACATTCCATTTTAGATATGCACTTTTAAGGGGATGCCGGAGGTCTACTTTTACCGACCGAACCGATTATATTTTGCCACAGACAAGGACAGACAGTCATATTATCTTTGTCTCTCTCATACATAGAATAGTATAACGCAAAACGTCTGCCTCTTTGTCAACATAGAGTTTCCTTCAAGAAAGGCTGGATGAAAAGATTAGTATATTTCTTTATATGCATGCACGTATGTATGTATGCATGTATGCGTATGTATGCGTAGAAAATGTTTATAAAGAAATATATATATATATATATATATATATTTAATAAAGAATACAATTAGATATTTAAAGACAAGGCTCGTGTAATATTATAAAATTAAGATTTAGAAAGACAGGGCCAACTATAACGAGCATATTAAATTAGTGAGAGATGTAATGTCAACACATAATTACTTTATTTCTTAGTAAGTACAATGATAATAATAAAAAATAAACGTTTCGGCTGTTACCTCAGCCTTCTTCAGTAAATATAAAAAAACAATAAAAAATTCTTTTAAATAAAATTATGACATATTACGCATTAGAGTCTATTTTTTAATGAACCTTTGGTTTGATGAATCATTAAATTTATATTGGATTACGCTTATATCATTTATTAAAATAGATATTGTTTCTAATCGGCTAACCATTTTTTAACTGAGATGGTAAACTTTTTAATTATGTCAAAGACATATAAACGAGCTCACTGTTGTTAGTAGAACAAGTTGACAGTCCATTCACGTCATCAATCCTTTTGAACATTATTAGTTGAAAATATCGTCAGAACCGCTTGATATGAGAATTGAAACAATTAGATGTTATCCAGCATCAAAAAGTTAGTCCCCATCATCAAGCATATTTCCGAGTAAGTTCATCATTGTAGTGTATTTCACCGTGTTTGTCTAAGTATATTTTTATTTTTTTGATATATTAATTTATATTAATAAGTTATTTTTTATATGAAAGATCTTGATTATGATTAGAAGTGCTTTACTTAAATTGATGAGTAGTCAAGATTCCGCCAAGTCAATGTGTTCATTATACAGAGTCACAATATGATGTGTCGAATTCAAACCGTGACTCCTATTATTATTACTATTTATTTATAAGACAATTCTTCTAGAATGTCAAAATATGACTCGTCAAGCATATCGGTATCTTTTTTTAAGTTTAGACCGTTTTTTTGTTCCTTTATATGAATCATTTCAGAAACATTTCTCTTCTGAAAATTAGATTCGGAATCTAAAATTTTAATGTCTTCCCAATTAAATGAGTGTTGGTAATTAAAAATATGTTCCGAGATGACCGAGTGTTTTGACGAATCTAACTTTATATTATTTACATGTTCTTTAACTCTCGTTTTAAGTTGTCTTTTGGTTTGGCCAACATATGTCACATCGCAATCGTGACATGAGATCTTATAAATAACATTGGAATTAGTTGAAAATTGATTTTTATCTTTATGAACCTTGATAAAACGATTGAGTTTATTAAGACAACGATAATCTATGGTCATTTCTGTTTTTTTGATAGATGATGCGATTTTGTCAGAAATGCTATTCGCATAAGGAATAACAAAGAAATTCTTTTTTTCATTATCTCCAGCTATTTCAGGAACCTTAGTAATATTATTGTCATTAGTCAAGATATTTAGTTTGGAAGTAATAAGATACTTAATTCTTTGATTAATAGTGGAGAAAATAAATTCTAAAGGGTAACCGTTGTTACGTAAAATAGTTATGATTGAATTAATATTCTTCTTATGAAATTCTGGATGTGAAAGAAGAAGAGCTCTATCTACTAAGTTATAAACAATGCCTTTTTTTTGGCAGAAAGGATGGTTAGAGTAATAGGAAAGAGTTCTTCCAGAAAATGTTTTTTTCTGAAACCAATCAACAAAAATGGTATTGTTAATTAATTTCAATGATACATCTAAGAAATTTAAACAACGGTTATCCTCATATTCCAATGTGAATTTAAGTCTGTCATGGTATTTGTTAAAAGAATCCACAATCAAATCAACCTTCTCCTCAGGAACTGTCATAATGATATTATCAACGTATCTATAATAAAATGGGATGTCGATATTAATCAAGTCAAGAACAGAATTTTCAAAATCTTCCATTATTAAATCAGCTATTATGGGCGATAATGGTGATCCCATGGGAGTACCGAAAATTTGTTTATAAATTATGTTGTTAAATGTAAAATATGTGGATGACAAAACAAATTCTATACATTTAATAAATTGTTCTTCTGGAATTTTTGTCTGTGACTTAATATACTCCCATCTATTATTAACACTGTTTATCGCAAGGTTGATAGGTACATTGGTGAAGAGAGAGATAACATCTAATGATATCATTATTTCTGAATTCCTTAACTTTTTGCCAGTAAGAATCCTGCACAATTCAAAACTATTATTTATATAGCTTTTTGGTGGGGGAAGGCTTTGTGACAATACATTGTGAATATATGTAGCTATATTATAAAGAGCCGTATTAATAGATGATACAATAATTCTAAAGGGAATGTTCTGTTTGTGAATTTTAGGGAGACCGTAAGCTTTCGGTAGTATGGAATCACTAGAGTGCATAAAATAATATTCTTTTTTTGAAATGTATCCTTTTGTTAGCAAATTTTTGATAATGTAATTGAGTTCTCTTTCAATTTTTAAGATTGGATTCTTATTGACCACGCAGTAAGTGTTAACATCTGTAAGAAGTTCAGTTACTTTATTATTATAAAAATCCCTCTCCATTGCAACTGTCACATTGCCCTTGTCAGATCGCGTAAATATTATATTATTGTTTTCTCTGCAAAATTTTAATGTGGTATTGTACATATCAGTAATTTTTTCATTTATTAAATTCTTTTTATGAAAATTATGTAGATAATAATTAAATTGGGGGATTGCAATATTCCTAATAGTTCTGAGGTTCTGTATATTGCATAGTATATTTTGCAATGTCTCCAATAAAATATTAAATTTATAATATTTGCACAATGTTGCTTCAATATTTATTATGATACAATGAAATAAAATATTTATGCAATATTTTAGCAATATTTCGTGCTGTAAGAGAATTTGATGGACATCCTGTGGACGTCCAAATATTAGTCACTGATGGATGTCCGAAATCGGATGTACAATGGACGTTCATTTCATGTCCATGGACGTACATACGTAAAATGGATATAAAATGAACGTCCATAGGACGTCTTGTGCTATCTGGGTTATTTCTTTTTCCATTAGCTTCCAAATCTTTGATAAATTCATGTATGGCAGTTTTTTTATTGGAGATAGAAAGATTGAAATTACTACCCATTTGTAGAAGATTAGATACTTTTGGTGGGATTTCTGTGTTAGTTAAATTAATGAACCATTTATTATTAGTCTTGTTTAATGGGTCAATATCATTAATAATAGAGGACTTGGGATCAATATGGATGTCTATGATTGTTTCGTTAGAACTCTTAGTGGTTAAGTTTTTAGTATATTTGATTGGTTGTGATGTTTCCTTATTTAACCTGCAAAAATAATGAATAGGTTGAATTTTTTTCATATGATCATTAATTTTTTTGTTTTTTAACCACATGAATTTCTTTAAGTGGGTCCTATATAATCTTTCTTTACATTTGTTAAAGGATTTTCTTTGATATATAATTATTGATTGCCATACATAAACAGGGATAGAAATGGATAACTTATGTAAAAATTGTAATATTTCTTTTTGTAGAGTGTCAACAACTCTGTACAAATCATAAATTTCTATTTTTAAAATTTCTGTTTTGAATTTGTGCTGTATTCTTGTCAATTTATTTATCAGTTTATAATTGTGAATGTTATATTGTGTTTTTCCAATGTTAGTTAAATGCGACGGTAAGATCTCATGGTTCATGCAAGACTTTAGAAAATACAATTTAGATCTTGCTTCAAGGAGTTTGTCTATATATATATATCGTTTCTGGTATAAAATATCTTTTTTTAATAACCAGAACGCACATGCAAATCGTTCTGAGAAAAGATATTTTTAAAAGCAACTAGCAGACGAATATATCGTTTCTGGTATAAAATATCTTTTTTTAATAACCAGAACGCACATGCAAATTGTTCGAGATTTTTTAGTGTTCCGATCTTTTTGGGACACCCTGTACATGTATATATACATATATACATATATATATATATATCAATTTATTTAGCAATCTGTCGTCTATCGAAATATCTATCGATTTACCTATCTATCTATCTATCTATATGTCTGTCTATCTGTCTATCTATCTATTTATCTATAATACTTATCGATCTATCTGTCTCTATCTCTTTGTCTATTTTCTCTCTTCTACATTGCATTCTTTCATACATGCACACGTATATAATAATTTTTTTTAAATAATCTACATTGCCAAAATAAAAATAATTACATTTATAATCTAAAAATATATAAAAATCTTTTATAAATATAATTGATTATAAAGTTTTAGTGGATAATTTTTTGTAATAAATAAATGATTTATATAATTTATTTTTATTTAACTACTGCTCTGTTCTGATAATAATAGTGTTACTATCTATTCAATCTCAAAAATACTCTTCAATCTCTAAAAATAAAATTTTATATAAATTATTTATTTATTACAAAGAATTAATTACTTTATAATCAATTATAAAAGATAGGCCTGTTTCTACACATACACACACACACACACACACACGCATATAACTTATTGTTAGCTAGAATGTGGACAAGAAAAAATTTTTACACCCTAATCTACATACATACATACATACATATATATATATATAATAATTATAATTGATTATAAAGTAAATAATCCTTTGTAATAAATAAATGATTTATATAAAGATATTTTAGAGATTGAATATAATAATACTATTATTATCAAAACAGAGCAGTAGTTAGATAAGAATAAATCATATAAACCATTTATTATTTATTACAAAAAATTATCTACTAAAACTTTATAATCAATTATATTCATAAAAGATCTTTATATATTTTTAGATTATAAATTTAATTATTTTTATTTATATAATGCAGATTATTTTTAAAAAATTATATATATACGTGTGCATGTGTATGAAAGAATGCAATGTAGAATTTAAAAGAAAGAAGAGACAGAGAGACAGAAACAGAACCACAGAGAGACAGATAGATAGATAGATAGATAGATAGATAGATAGATAGATAGGTTGATCGATAGGTAGTTTGATAGATAGACAGGCAGATATAGCTAAATAAATTGATAGGTGTGTATATATATATACATGTATATATATATATATATATATATGACATAAACTATGCCTCCGTTGAAATACTTAAATTTTTATTTGAAACATTTTTTTCTACAAACATTTTTAGCGATAAAAATTTGTAACGCTTATTGAAACACCCGGTACATATTTATTACATCTCTATTCTTTCTATATATGTATATGGTATAATCTAACATTATATATATATAATCATTTTATTTATACGTGTTTGTTTATACGTGTAAAATAAAAAGATTTTAGCCTGAACTCGCATTAAAGGCAAAGTTTTTTTGGTAAAATCAAAGGATTTTATTAGCCTGGACTCGAACCAGGGGCAAAGTGTGTCGGTAAAGGGCAAAAATGACGGTCTCTTCTTTAGACAGGCCTTTGGCGATCTGTCTATTAATCTGTGCTATTGTAGACCCCGCTTGACTCTCACGGAAATAAAGTCACTAGATATACAAAGTACCGCAATCAGTAACAAAACGCCGCCATTTTCACTCCACAATAACGCGGCAATTCAAAATTTTGCTATATTTGCTGGCATTTTGCTATATTTAACACAACAGAATAAGGTTAGAAAAATTGCACTATGCACAAATAGCTTTCATAAAGTGATGCACTATCTACATTATCTGTCGCCATTTTCACTCCAATGTGTCTTAAGGTGCCTTTTCACGAGCCGCTGAAACCGATTGTTTGAGCGACAAAATGATCATGTAACAATTTTTGTTGCTGAACTAAACAGCGATAATTTTTGTACATGAAAAGGATAACAGCGCGATAGAATTGATAAAGTTGAGCATTTCAGCAATAAATGCTTTGTAGTTGAACTGATTCAAACTACAAAATTGTTGATGGATTACGAGCGACAAATCTGTCGCTTTAATCACTTGTTTTAGCAGCACGTAAAATTGCGCCTTTATGGATTGCGGTACTTTAGGTTTGTTCGCGTCGCATGCCCCAACTTGCTCCTTTTTACTTCAATGCGCTCGTATTGGTCCAATTCGAGGAGCGCACCAATACGAGCGCATTGGAGTGTGACGTCCCGTCTATTTTTATTTTTTTTTTTTGCTCTCAGTATAACTATTGCGCGCTATTCATATTCTTGTAGAAATAAGACTATTAACAATCATTATAATTTACTAATTACTCTAATTTAACTATTTTGGTATTAATAGCTAAAACCACTAGATCTGGGGTTCTCCGACTAGGAACCAAACACCTTTATCTAGTCCTAACCACGCGACCAATCAGGCATCATCTAGGGACCCCAGAGACAGCACGTAACTAGCGGAACTAACCGGATATATCCTTACAAGAATACTTATTGATACACCTCTATTACGATAATATTAAACAATAAATAATAAGTATTATAAATATTAATACTATCAGGCACAAAATATAAAGACTAAGAATGTTAATCTACTCCCCCTAAAGTAAAATTGCAATGCAACGCGATGTACTACTAATCCTAAAACAATCTATTCTTTAATCATATTTACAGAATCCCATTCACATCAAAATTCATATGATAACAAAAATACACTAATTCTTCCAGAGTTCATACTTAAACGAAAACATGATTCTGTAAGTACGATTAAGAATTACCCGAGTACACATTTGAATATGTAAGCCTTTCAATATTGCATTAATGAATTATGGATCTATAAATAATTATAGACCTTTTAATTAACTATAAATATCATATATTATAAATAAAGTATGCCATAATTGATTGATCAATATGCGTAAAAAGACCAAACAAGGAGCAATAAATGTACCACGCACTAGACATAAGTATTCGTAGAGATCGACTTGGCGACACGATGGCTTGTAATTTGACCTCGGCATAACTTCCTTGCCGCATTCCTGAACTTTAGGAAAGAAACTAATGCCCTACGCCGAACCAAAGAATTAGAAACCGAGATATTATTTTTATCATTATAAGCTACAACTCAAACTATCAAAAGCTAGCCTTTGAAACTTTTACAGAATAACGTTGCACGCTTTTTAACAATAAAACCTTTCAATTATTATCATAATGAATACCTAAGAAATTACAATCTCCACATTTTGTAAAGGCTTCTAGGGCACGTAATTTAAACCTTTAGTACAAATTATAATGATAAATATTAACGTTTTATAAATAAGCAATTCAGAAACTATTGTAAAGATTCCCAATCGACTATTAAGAATTATAATTATTCTGCGCCAACGAATCATCTTCGCTGCTGGACCATCCTCTTCGTCGTTGTACCCCTCTTTTCGATGATGCAAGCCGAGTTCTTAGAAGAGCGGAACAATAAACCTGTCAAAATCTAAGCACGCCCGGTCCTCCAAAGGGTATATAAACCGCGAATTTTGTTTCCTGCGAGCACTCCGTGTCAACTTCTAGAATAGAGCAATCCATATTACTATTTTCCAAAGCCTACACTTAGGCCGACGTCCCATGGAGCGGAAGCGAAACTCATCATGGAGCTCATCGATAAGTTCTATCGGAACGATTCTGTGATTAGCGATCCGCTGGTTCCGCTTCCGCATAATCCGCTTCATGGGACACCGGCCTTAGTCGACTACTGTTAATCGAGTTTTCGTGTCAACTAGTACTTATATCTTTTCGTGATTCCTTATGCTAGTCTATCATTTTAATTAAACTCATCTGATAATTTTAATTCGTAAACTTCAATTGTACGATAATAAGTCACAGACTTAGAAATTGTTCATAAATGAAGGAATAAAGAACTAAAAGTAACTTAGTAATCTCAACTCGTAATTATTTACAGATTATTCTAAATGTTCAAATCCTTGATAATAGAATATTACTTTATATTAGTAATAATATATTTTAATTTCCTATCTTATAGTTTAAATAGAAAATATGATTTCGAATTATTTTTAATTTTCTTAAGGGTCGGCAGTACACCCAGGCAAACTCCGAATTGATATTGGAGACCTCGTGCGGTGACAACGCGAAACTCCGGTTTCAGTGTTGCCAACGCCGAGAAACCAATTCTCGGGTTTTATGTAGTGGTGTATGTCTGTACACGTACATACACCACTGCATCGCTCACGCGGACGCACGTAAGAGAGACAAGGACCGATAATCACGTGTTCTCCTTGTTCCTCTACCGTGCCGGTATACGCGAGATGCCGCCTAAAAAAAACTTTCGGGTTCCTAAGAAAGGAACGTAGCAAGACAATAAGCCCCTTTTTTTAAAAATTTTTTATATATCTTTGCCTTGGGAAATTTTTTATAAATAAAAATATAAAAAATATAAATTTTTTTCCAATTATATTTATTTATTTTATCATTAGAAATTTTATAAAACGGGGGAAGTTTGGGGTATACATGGCCTAAATTTTTAAATTTTGTAAAATTTTTATTTTAACATTTCGACCAACGGGTTTGGTTTTTTTCAAAATAAAATTGGAAAAATCGGAGTTAAGTTTTCGTTTTTAAGAGTAAGCGCAAAAGATTGGGAGAGTTTAACTTGTCAAAAAAAAAAATATAAAAAAATTTAAAAAAACAATACAAAAAATTGTAGCTATATATATATAGTTTTAATTTTTAAAAATAAAAAACTACATAATTGAAAGAAATTTCTACAATGTTAGACGGGCTTGTATTTTTGATAATTATTGCTTATATTTTTTAAAACAGAAAAAGAGAAGAAAATAAATTTAAATTTTTAGTTGTTAGAAATCAAGATTGAGAATTGCTTGGGTTTTTGTTTTCTTTTTTTATTAGTTAGATAATTCCCCTAAATTTTTAAAAATAAAAAATTATGTCATAATTGATAATCAAGGATTTTCTATGTTCCCCAGTAAATTATTAGATTCAAAATTATAAAATAAATTTTTAAAAATATTTTGGGAAATCAGAAAAATAAAAAAAATTTTTGGGCAAAAAAAATTTAAAAATAATTGAAAATTTTTTTTATACACGCGCCCGGGCCACACCCACAACACCCCCACACACCCAAAACACAAAAAAGCAAAATAAAACAAAAAAATAAATTTTTAAAAACAAAAACCCCTTTTTGTGGGGTATGTGCTGAAAATGCAACGGATTTTTACTTGAAAATTTTTCGGATTATTTTTCTTTTATTAATTATTATATTATATTTTTAGTTAGTAATTGTAAAAAAGATTAAAATTTTTTCAAATTTTTAAAAAATTTTTAAGTTTTTGCCTTTTTTTATAAATTTTTTTTTATTTTAATATTTTAAAAAAAATTAATTGAATATTTAATCAAATTTTTTGTGATTGAAATTTTGCATTGGCCTATTTTTAACCCTTAATTCTTTTACGTTTAAAAGTATTTATTTTAGGAGAAAGAAAAAGAGAGATTTACAATATAACTTTAATAACGAAAAAAAAAACCGATAAAATATTTTTCATATCAGTGTATCATAATAAAAATATTAAATTTTATTTCTACCCGACACACCAAATCAAAATGACGAATAAGATGTTAAAAAATTTTAAGCGCTTTTTATGATATGATACAAAAAACTCTTTAAAATCTTTTCGCCCAATTTTTCTTGGGGTGTTTTTTTTATAAATAAAAATGACACAAATAAAAATATTTTATAAATATTTTTTTTTTGTCATATTTTATTTCTAGTTTAGCAAATATTTAAATAAATCTTTTTTAATTTTTACCATTTTATTTTTTATAGATTTAATAGATTATTGCAAATTTTAAAAAAAACATTCGATTTTTTCGAGCTAATGTAAATATATATTGGTACACAAAAGATAATTGGAAATAAGTTAGGCAAAATTTTGTATTCTTTTTTTTCTTTTTAAATAAATACATATACAAAAAACAAGTAATCGAAAAACCGGTTTTTGCGTTTCCCAAAAACGCATTCGTTAACGATTTGGTTTGGTCTACTGGATGTTATACATTGCTGTAAGAAGACAAGGGAAATTTCCCCCGCCCTTATGAATCTAGTGGGTTTATGTCCCTTTTTTCATAAAATAAGTGACAAACTTGGTTTTTTTTTTTTTTTAAATAAATTTTGATATAATAAATATCCGCCAAAGATCGGATTTTTCTTTTTGCCTGAAAATTTAAAAAATAAAAACGGGCTCCTGGCTAAACCCCAAACCCACCCGTTACACTGGCTTCCCCAAGTTATATTATAAATTTTATTTTTTTTTTTTCAATAAATAAAATCTTTGGCGGACGCATTTGATTCTGATAAGAAATCTAAATTTAAAAAGTCATTCAGAGTTTCCTATATTGGAATATAAGAATCTCTAATTCCGGCCGGCCGATAGGCGCTCCCCATGTCGCCTGCCGACCCTTTGGGTGGAGGGGGAAGGTGGAGCGCCTATCGGCCGCCGGGGAATTCGGGTTTTTTTTTTCCCGATATTACGAAAATATTGAAGAATTTATTAAATTTAGGAATTTCTTAAACGTAACTCTTTGTGTCCTTAAAGAGATTTTAGAAAAAAAGATAAAAATAAAAAATTTTTTAAAAAAACTTGGGGGAAACAGCAGGAAAGGGAAAGGTTGGGGTTTGCCGCGAGTCCGTATTTTATTTATTATAAATTTTTAAGAGCAAAAAAGAAAATCCCGGCCCCTTTTGGGGACTGCTTTTTTATATAAAGAAATATTTTAAAAAAAAATTCACGAAAGTTTGTCACTTTTTTATGAAATATCTGGCGATAAATTCCACAGATTCATAAGGAGAGGGGGAAATTCTGTGGTAACATTTTCGACCCTTAAAGGAGAGGTCATTCCCTCTTGTCTCTCTTTCACGCATAGTAGAGCGTCCCTGTAGGTACAAAAATAATACGTGAGCACACGGATGCAAATATTGAGAGATAATGTCGCAAAAAGGCTATATTTTTTTATTTTTTTGTTATTATGCTATGTAAATAAAGAAAAAAAATAAAAACTATTTTTAAGAGACATTTTTAATTTAATTTTTTAATTTTTGCATTTTTAATATATATTACATTTTTTTATAGTTTTTAATTTTAATTTAAAAAAATAAATATGAAATAAAAATTTAAAAAGTTTGAAAAAAAATTAAAATGATAAAAATTTTTCAAAAAAATAAAAAAAAAAATTAAATTTAATATTTTTTAGTGTTGTACCTACTGGACGCTATACAAGCGATGAAAAGGGGCAAAGATGGAATAAGTCTTCCTTTTTTCGCGTTTAAAAGCCCTTTAAAAGCTCTAGTTCATTCAAAAAAAATCCCAAAATTAAAAATCAACAATTTTTTATATAAATATAGTATTTTTTTAAATTTTTAAATATTTAAAAATATTTTTTTTAAAATTTTTGAAAAAAAAAATTTTAAAAAAAAAAAAATATTTTAAATATTCTTTTTCAAATTTTTTTTAAAAAAAATGTAATATAAGGCCCCAAATTATCGAGCTGAATTCGAGAGTTCAGTCAATACCATTTTTTAATGTAAAATTTAAAAATACAGTCATTTATTTTTAAAATAACGCAAAATTAACAAATTACAATCATTCTATAAACGTTTGACCCCACGCGGTCTTCTTTTAGTAATTTTTGAAAAAATTCTTACAATTCTAGATACGAAAATTTAATTATAGTTATTCAGAATCGAGGTTTTTGAGCAATTTCGCGGTGTTTCACCTTGTCCCAACAAGTTCGCCTCGATATGATCTCTGATTTTTTTCAATCTTGGGGTGATTTCATCGTTT